>NC_086099.1:75269061-75572894 GCF_963921235.1 Mobula hypostoma | reverse complement strand
CATTGGAATGCTGCTCCAGTGCAATCAATTTGAAGAGTAGGTTCTCTGAAATACGAGCCCTGATTTTAATACCTGGGAACAGGGAAAAGAGAGACAAAAAAGGCTCTGATATCATTTGGGGTATCCAGAAGTCAATTTAGTACATCTCTCCAGAGAATTTTGAAACATGCACCTCGCATTATCATTTTACTCTGCGGCTGATTACATGGTATCAGGCTTGTGGAGAGCCCATGAAGTAATCTGAATTCTAGTTTTAAAAGGCTAATTCTTTGATGGAATTTTGATGAAATTTTATCAACCTGAAATATTAACTCCATTTCCCCTTCCATGTATGTCATCCGATATGTTGATTTCAATCAGAATTTTTTGCTTTTAATCTGTAGTTCAGCGTCCATGTTTTGAATTTGGAAACAGGGAGTTGTTTCAATGTTATCAGAAGCTATAAACTGGCATTGCTAGTCTCCCTGAACACTTCTCCTTGAGAATCACATGCACCAATTATATTCTTTCTTTAGGTGAACACATGCTGTTGCATTCACACATTGATATACATCTTCCTCCATTGCCGCAGAACAAAATGGAATATACAGGGAAAGGAATAAAAGGAAGCACTGAAGTTATGAGTAAACAGGCAAGTGTTGGAAATACACTCAGTGGCCACTTTATTACATACCTCTTATACCTTATAAAGTGGCTACTGAATATATGTTTGTCATCTTCCGCTGCTGTAGCCCCATCCACTTCAAGGTTCGACATGTTGTGCATTCAGAGATGCTTTTCTAACACACTACTGTTGTATCACATGGTTATTTGAGTTCTGTTGTCTTCTTGTCAGCTTGAACCAGTCTGGCCATTCTCCTCTGACCTCTTTCATTAATGAGGTGTTTTCGCCCACAGAACTACCATTCACTGGATTTTTTTTTCCCACACCATTCTCTATAAACTATTGTGCATGAAAATCCCAGAAGATCACCAGTTCTGAGGTATTCAAATCACTCCGTCTGAAACCAACAATTATTCTGCAGTCAAAGTCACTTAGGTCATGCATTCTGATATTTGGCCTGAACAATAACAGAACCTCTTGACATGTCTGCATGCTTTTATGCATTGATTTCCTGCCACCTGATTGGCTGATTAGATACTTGCATTAAACTTCATGATGGCGCTCACAACCAAGGATCCCAACAGCAACATGCTGCAGACAGCTCAGAAAACTACTGCTGCTTCTTTAACTGTGATTGATTGCAGCCTGTAATTTCCATTTTGATGATATATTTTTGGGTTTACTGAGCAATCTGGTGCTTTTGCTAGCTCCTAGGGAATTCGGCATGGTTTGAGAGCAGAGTATGCAGCCAACATTTCTTAATGGTGGATCGTGTCCTATGGTCAGCTCTATTAATCTTCACTGATCGAGCAACGTTGAATTTGATGGGGATGATAGTGGAAGGTGAGTGGGTGTCCAGCACTATCCGCCGGTGTTGGACTGGTCTCCCTCTCACTGTTTCCAGAGAAAAATGCAAGAGTCTTGGGCACCATGCTGCAAGGTTCAATCATGGCTCATGGTTGTGGGGCTCATCTCTGGGGACTCTGTGGTTTGATGTTTAATGTCCTCAGTGCTGAACATTCTCAGCAGCTCTGGACTCATTTTATGGCGGACTCTACAGTTTATTTTCCATGTGCTACTGGTTACTACTTTTTTGCTATTTCCACAATTTGATTGAAGCGCTTCGGCACAGAACTGTCTCTGTGGTTTTGGTTTACTGTCATCAACAGCACTAAACTGAACTCCTGCACTGTTTTGCAGATTCTTCGGTTTGATATTTAATATTCAATGTGTTATTTGCCCACTTTTTCTTATTTGTGCCATTTGTTCTTTTTTTGCACATTGAATATTTGTGATTTCTTTAAACAGGTTTGACGCTGTTCTTTTGTTTTGTGGTTGCTTGTGGGAAGATGATTCTCAGGATAGTATACTGTAAACATACTTTGATAACAAATATATTTCGAGAACTTGTACAGGTGTACCTAATAAAGTGGCCGCAGAGCGTACATGTCATATATGAATCAATGTTGGGACTACAGTGGATGACTCATATGGCTGCATGTACAATATGTAAAAGATAAGAATATAAAGAGAAATTAATGGGGTTATTTGAAAAGAAAGAAAAGTCCTGTATAATTTATGCTGGACACAGGCCAGTAGAACTAAATGTCTTTTTTCAGTACTGTAAGTAATGCGCAATTGTATGTAACATTATGCTTGAATCACAACAAAGCTAAAACAATGATTTTCATTAACTATTATAATTTTACAAGCCTTGAAAGATAATTAATATCTCCCTTTGTAGAGCTGTAGATTTCATGCTAAGAATCTCAGCACTGGTGGCTCACACATGCCATTTCATTTATACTTAGGCACAGATTAAATCCAGAGGGAAAAACTGTCTTGATAGAAATTTACTCTGCTGCAGTTAATACACATCCTGCCAGACTCAGTTAATGAGCAGTAAAACCAAGCACACATTATTACATTTTGTGCACTCGCTGAGGACATAAGTCTGAAGGTTGCATCAACACAACACAAAACCCAAGATTGAATGTAACTGAAGAAACCTAAATCACAACCCGTGATGGTAAGTGAGAAGGTATAAACGAAGAGTGTTACAACGTTAACAATGACCAAGCGCAGTGAGACCATTTTATACTCCATTTCAAGGTATTATTTTTGATTCCCATGATGCTGTTTGTAATACTTCTGAGAAATTTGGTTACTAGGGGACAAGAATATGCTATGTGGTAAAAATACAGGTGAAGCTATACGATGTCTTATCAGGAAAGAAGATGTACTCTTTTATAAGAAGTGCACACCTGCTGTGTTTTAAGTAGGGGGAATTTGAGGAAGGAATATGTACTTAATTATTAGTGCGAAACGCGTGAAAATTATTTACATAACTTTCAATTTTGGTCACTACATTCTTGGAATGATGCACAAGTCCTAGAAATAAAATTCTGGAACAACTTCAGAGATGATGGATTTGAGATGCTGTACTTGCTTTTTGCTTTTTGGATTTGTCTGCTTTGCATTCCAATTTAGGAAAATGTTTTGAAAACCTTTTTATAAGCAATGTCTGGAGAAAGTTAAAAAAACTCTTAATGAATGCAACCATCTCTATCTTATAATCCCTGGAGTTTCCTTTTTAGGCATCTCGTTCTCTATTGACACACCTTCCTTTCCTTTTCTTTTATTTGCTTCTCAATTTTGTTCTAATTGATTTCTGCCAGATTTAGCTGCTGTTTCTACCATGGCTGCTTAATAACAAGTTACAAAGCAGGAAGAAATAATCACATCTTTTAATTCTTATGATGTCTTGTGAACAACAGAACTGCTTCATTCCCGGACTCAGGAGTTACTTGAAGATCTCTTAACTTATTAATAGTTTGGAAGCCTGAAGCTTCATGCTTCATATTTTAAAAGCAAACTTGCCCAGTGCATTATGTTTCCCATGCAATGTATTGCTATCTTTTCCCATTTACCCAGGCTATAGCAAGTTAATTACAGGTATAGATATGCTCAAGTTTATAGATATTTAATTTAAAAAGGTAGTAGGGATAGTCTGGGTAATTATAGACCAGTGAGCCTTACGTCTGCGGTGGGAAAGCTTTTGGAAAAGATTCTTAGAGATAGGATCTATGGGCATTTAGAGAATCATGGTCTGATCAGGTACAGTCAGCATGGCTTTGTGAAGGGCAGATCGTGTCTAACAAGCCTGATAGAGTTCTTTGAGGAGGTGACCAGGCATATAGATGAGGGTAGTGAGGTGGATGTGATCTATATGGATATTAGTAAGGCATTTGACACGGTAGGCTTATTCAGAAAGTCCAAAGGCATGGGATCCAGGGAAATTTGCCCAGGTAGATTCAGAATTGGCTTGCCTGCAGAAGGCAGAGGGTTGTGGTGGAGGGAGTACATTCAGACTGGAGGATTGTGACTACTGGTGTCCCACAAGGATCTGTACTGGGACCTCTACTTTTCGTGATTTTTATTAACGACATGGATGTGGGGGTAGAAGGGTGAGTTGGCAAGTTTGCAGACGACACAAAGGTTGGTGGTGTTGTAGATAGTGTAGAAGATTGTCGAAGATTGCTGAGAGACATTGATAGGATGTAGAAGTGGGCTGAGAAGTGGCAGATGGACTTCAACCTGGAGAAGTGTGAGGTGGTACACTTTGGAAGGACAAACTCCAAGGCAGAGTACAAAGTAAATGGCAAGATACTTGGTAGTGTAGAAGAGCAGAGGGATCTGGGGGTACATGTCCACAGATCCCTGAAAGTTCCCTCAGAGGTAGATAAGGTAGTTAAGAAAGCTTATGGGGTGTTAGCTTTCATAAGTCGAGGGATAGAGTTTAAGAGTTGTGATGTAATGATGCAGCTCTATAAAACTCTGGTTAGGCCACACTTGGAGGACTGTGTCCAGTTCTGGTCGCCTCACTATAGGAAGGATGTGGAAGCATTGGAAAGGGTACAGAGGAGATTTACCAGGATGCTGCCTGGTTTAGAGAGCATGCATTATGATCAGAGATTAAGGGAGCTAGGGCTTTACTCTCTGGAGAGGGAGGATGAGAGGAGACATGATAGAGGTATACGAGATATTAAGAGGAATAGATAGAGTGGATAGCCAGCGCCTCTTCCCCAGGGCACCACTGCTCAATGCAAGAGGACATGGCTTTAAGGTAATGTGTATATAAATTCAAGAGGGATATTAGAGGAATACTTTTTACTCAGAGAGTGGTTGGTGCATGGAATGCTCTGCCTGAGTCACTGGTGGAGGCAGGTACACTAGTGAAGTTTAAGAGACTACTAGACAAGCATATGGAGGAATTTAAGGTGGGGGTTATATGGGAGGCAGGGTTTGAGGGTCGGCACAACATTGTAGGCCGAAGGGCCTGTAATGTGCTGTACTATTCTATGTTCTATGTATAATCCTGTATGTGTCATATGTGATCATAAACCAGGTCAAAAAGTGTAATCTCAGGAATGTAGAAAGCCTGTATTTTTCATAAGGACAATTGAGATTTTGCTGAGGCTTATCCCATTCTGCTATTTTAACTTTGGTGGAGGCTTGGTAAACCCTCTATTAAAAGAAGAAATTAGGAGTTTGTCAATGTTATCATAGCACACAAGTTAATGATCTGAGGAGATTCACATGCTAATATATATGTAATTCTGCAATCTAATATTTTCTCTAATATCAAAGTAAATACTTGGATCAATTATAGGTTAGATGTACAGGCACAAGATTTTCTTTAGGTGTTAGAAAAGTTGAGCAAGGCACAGAAAATGCAGGGGGATCTCAACAGGTCATGCAGGAATCAGAATCAGGTTTATTATCACCAGCATGTGACGTGAAATTTGTTAACTGAGCAGCAGCAGTTCAATGTAATATATAAGCAAGAAGAAAAAGAAATAAAATAAAAATGATAATAATAAAATAATAATAATAAATAAGCAAATCAATTATGTATATTGAATAGATTAAAAAGTCATGCAAAAACAGAAATACTGTATATTTTTAAAAAGTGAGATAATGTTCAAAGATTCAATGTCCATTTAGGAATCAGATGTCAGAGGGGAAGAATCTGTTCCAGAATCGATGAGTGTGTATCTTCAGGTTTCTGTACCTCCTGCCTGTTGGTAACAGTGAGAAAAGGGCATGTCCTGGTACTGGAGGTCCTTAATAATGGACACTACCTTTCTGAGACACTGCTCCCTAAATATGTCCTGGGTACGTTGTAGGTTAGTACCCAAGATGGAGCTGACTAGATTTACAACCTTCTGCAGCTTCTTTCAGTCCTGTGCAATAGCCCCTCCATACCAGATATTGATACAGCCTGTCAGAATGCTTTCCACGGTACAGCTATAGTTTTTGAGTGCATTTGTTGACATGCCAAATCTCTTCAAACTCCTAATAAAGTATAGCTGCTGTCTTGCCTTCTTTATGACCACATCAATATGTTGGGACCAGGTTAGATCATAGAAACATAGAAACATAGAAAATAGGTGCAGGAGTAGGCCATTCGGCCCTTCGAGCCTGCACCGCCATTCAGTATGATCATGGTTGATCATCCAACTCAGAACCCTGCACCAGCCATCCCTCCATACCCCCTGATCCCTTTAGCCACCAAGGCCTCAGAGATGTTGACACCGAGGAACTTGAAGCTGCTCCCTCTCTCCACTTCTAATCCCTCTCTGAGTATTGGTATGTGCTCCTTCGTCGTACCTTTCCTGAAGTCCACAATCAGCTCTTTCGTCTTATTGACATTGAGTGCCAGGTTGTTGCTGTGGCACCACTCCACTAGTTGGCATATCTCACTCCTGTACGCCCTCTCATCACCACCTGAGATTCTACCAACAATGGTTGTATCATCAGCAAATTTATAGATGGCATTTGAGCTATGCTTAGCCACACAGTCATGTGTATATAGAGAGTAGAGCAGTGGGCTAAACACACACTCCTGAGGTGCGCCAGTGTTGATCGTCATCGTGGAGGATATATCATCACAAATCCGCACAGATTGTGGTCCCCACACAGGATATACGGAGAGAAATGAATAGTCAATCTTTTGGGCCAAAACCCTTCATCAGTACTGATGAAGATGCTGCCTGAGCTGTTGAGTTTCACCAGCATTTTGTGTGTCTAGGTTATATTTGTATTTTATTTACTATAATAAAGCTCGAGCTTAAGGTGCTGTATGCTCAGGTAAATTTTTGTTTTATCAGGAGACCGTAGAGAATGCCAGGTACATCTTAGTTTCTTCTTTTTAATTTTACAAATCCATTTGTAAAATAAAATACAAGTAGTACAAGCCTTTTTTATGGTTTCATAATTTTATCAAACCTATACATATATTGTGTCATCTAAGTAATATGATCTCTTTACAGATTATCAATGCCACTCAAATGGCCTCTTGGGACAATATACCTATCAAGTGTCAGAAGAGCATTTACACAGCATCAGCCTCTCAGTCCCCAGTAGTAGCAGGATCCTAGATCACAGTCCTTCCCCACAACTTGAAAAACATTCTTCAAGTGCCAGTTGGCAGCATTTTCTTACAGACATCTTAATGAAATTGAGCTTCATCCTGCCTCACATTGTCTTGCATTGTAAGAAAAGGAGTATTTTAATGCCACTGTGTGCTTGAGAAGGATGAGACATCTGGGTAGTAAAGACACCTATGTTACACTATTGTTTATTGGATAGAGCTTTGTTTTCAATACAAGAATTTGAAACAAATTAATCTCCAAAGTATTTGAGCTGGAACTTAACACCTGCCTCCACAGATGGATCTTTGACTTCCTCACCAAGCAGATTATAATCAGTAGGATAGGCAGTAACATTTCTGCCATGATTATCCTCAAAACTGGTGCTCCACAAGGTAATGTCCTAAGGCCCCTACTCTACTCCCTATACACACACACACACACACACACACACACACACACACACACACACACAACTGCATGGCCAGATTCTGCTCTAACTCCATCTGCAAGTTTACAGATTCCACCACTGTAACATTATTTGCAAATTGGCCCAGTGTAGTGATATAATCTGAAAAGTTGCAGACTGAATTAGAGATGAATCTGGAGACAGAGAGCCAAGTGGCACGGTGTCATGAAAACAGCCTTCCCCTCAATGTCAGTAAAACAAAAAAGCTGATGACAGAGAAGGAGGCAGTGCACATACTCATGTTTATTCCAAAAGCACTGAATTTGAGAAACATAGAAACATAAAACATAGGAAACATATAGCACAATACAGGCCCTTCGGCCCACAAAGCTGTGCCGAACCTGTCCCTATCTTAGAACTACCTAGGCTTTACCCACAGCCCTCTATTTTTCTAAGCTCAATGTAGCCATCCAGGAATCTCTTAAAAGACGCTATCATTTCTGCTTCCACCACCGCCGCCAGCAGCCCATTCCAAGCACTCACCACTCTCTGCGTAAAAAAACTTACCCTCAGAAGGTTGAGATGTTCAGGTTCCTAGGAGTGAACAACACTAACTGCCTCTCCTGGTTTATCCATGCGGATGACATGGACTAGAGTGCTCACCAGTGCCGCTACTTCCTCAGGAGGCTAAAGAACTTTGACATCTTCACTTTGACCCTCACTGATTTTTATTGATGCACCATAGAAAGCATCCTATCTGGGTGTATTACACTTAGTATCAGAACTGCTCTGCATGAGACCTCAAGAAACTGCAGAGAATTGTGGACCAAAGCTCAGCACATCAGGGAATCCCTCCTCCCGTCCATGGACCCTGTACACACTTCCTGCCACTTTGGTTGTGCAGCCAACTGAACCAAAGATCCCACCCATTCTGAACATTCTCTCTTCTCCCCACTTCCATCAGACAGAAGATAACAAAAGCCTGAAAGTATGTATCATCAAGATTGAAGACAGCTTCTATCGCACTATTATAAGACTATTGAATGGTCCCCTAGTACAATAAGACAGACCCCAGAACTCACAATATATCTTGTTACGGTCTTGCACCTTATTGTCTGCCTGCACTGTTCTTTCTCTAACATGTTATCTGTATTCTATTACTGGTTTTCCCTTGTACCTCCCTCAATGAACTGACGGAATGAGCTTGTCATATATTTGGTATGTGAAACAACAACGAACCAATTTATATTAAGTGTGATTGAAATTATGATGCAGGAAGGCAGAAGCTTAAACATTCTTTGGATCACACAGAGAAGCATAAATGCTCATCTTGGCTTCAAAAAGGAAAACATATATATAAAACAAAATACCTGTAACAACTCTTCAGCTTTCCAAATCCTCTGCAGGCTTGCAATTCCCTGGCAATGCAACATTAAAAAAAAATAACTGTGAGTACTTAGTCAATGTGAGCAGCAAAATGTTTTCTTCAGGCATATCCTGAGTTCACTGTGCTGCTGTAAATATCTCAAATGTTTTTCACACATAAAAAACATAACTTACCGTAAAGAGCAAAAACTTTAATTCTTTCGCAGTGATTCATCCAACCAACATATTCTTTCCAGAGCACCAAGTGTGTTGATCTGATAACCCAAGTCAGCCCACTTCAGAAGTAGTATGCAGGAGCATAGTGGACATAAACGTAAACGCAATTTGAAGACATAAACGTAGGTAATTCATACTACTTCATGAAGTATGAAAAAAAAGCCTCCCCTCCATGGAGTCTGTCCACAATTCCTTTCTCCTTGCTAAACCAGCTAGATCCCACCCAATCTGAACATCCTCTCTTCTCCCCAATTCCATTAGACAGAAGATACAAAAGCCTGAAATTACGTACCATCAAGGTCAAGGACAGCTTCTATCCAACAGTTATAAGACTATTGAATGGTTCCCTAGTACAATAAGATAGACTCCTGACCTTACAATATATCTTGTTATGGTCTTGCCCTTATTGTCTGCCTGCACTACACTTCCTCCTACATGTTATCTGATTTTCCCTTATACCTCCCTCAATGCTAAATTTTCCTCTATTCCAAATATGCTAAATTGCATGGTTGGTCATCCCTAGTCCAGAGCACAAAACAATAATTCTGTGTTCCCGTGCTTCTGTGAAAAGGGGTTCCATTGGTTTTCATTTTGGAAGTACAGTACAGAGATGGGGATTAATTTTGATAGCCTACTTGTTCTAATGGGTGCATCTGCAGAAGGATCAAACAACCTTTATCGTACAAAGAATAAATACAAATGTCTACATTTTACAAATGATCTGCACATACAGTATATAAGACAAGATGCTAGCCTTTAGACTTCACACTGAAGCCAGATTTTGCTAGTATTATGCAGGCCCATTACACATTGTCCCATTCATTCTAAGAACTCTCATAAAATAATTCATCTCAAGTTTTGGTTTTAAAAGACTCACTTCCACCTCAAAGAATGATGTGCAGCTAGAGACTCTTGCCCTGTGGTTAGTTATTGACTCAACAATGACACAGCAATAACAACTCTACCTCATCTCATTGAATATACAGGTGACCAATGAACTTGCGTATCAATTCACACCACTAAGATGCAGAGCTTGGATACATTGAGTCCAGGGATGAAAAGGGAAGGTTCATCTGAAATTTTTAGGATTGAATAAAGACTGGATTGTGGATTTCAGTATCAGACTCAAATATTCTTAGAGTCACACAAGATGAAATCTCTCCGATGTGCACTAATGGCATTTGCCTCCATGAGATTCATATCCCCCTCAGCCTTTGCTATCCATATGCCCCAAATGTCTTTTAAACATTGCTGCAGCCTAACTTGCTTCTACCTCCTCCACTGGCAACTTGTTCATTTTACCCACCAAAAAAGTCAGATTCTCTTTAGTTTTTCCCCTTTCATGTAAGCATGTGCACTCTAGTGTACTTCTACCCCTAGAAAGACTACAACTATCACCCTTCTGTGTTGTTCATAAATTTATAAATCTCCATAAGGCTATCCCTCAGTCCCCTTCAGGGAAAATAGTTCTGGCCTATCCAATTGCTTGTTATAAACCAAGCCTTCTAGTTCTGGCAACATCCTTTTTAACCTTTTCTGCCATCTTCTCCAGCTTAATTATTTCCCCTATAGTGTGGTTCCCATAATCGCTCACAATACACCAGATGCGGCAAATCAACAATTTGTACAAATATGGCATGTCATTATAATTGATGTAAAGGATGCCTCGGCTGATTGAGGGAAGCGTACAATATAACTTATTCACCACTGTCTACCCGTGTTACCGTTTAGGGAACTTGCACACAATGTCATGCTATTCAGTACACACTAAAGAGCCCTGCCATTCACTGTACCTGTCCTGGCCTGGTTTAACTTCCAAAAAAAAAATCACTTCATACTTGATTTTGTTAAATTCCATCCGCCTTTCACTTACTCATTTCCTATTTGACATAGATCCTGTTGTAAACTTAGACATATTTCCTCGCCATCCACTTTATCACCAGTCTTGGCTTCATCTGCAAACTTACTAATCACATCCACATCCACTTGCCTTTCAACTCGCAGTGCTGATGCAGGGTTTCAACCTGAGTCATCAATTATTCCCTTCCTCCTACAGATTCAGCATGACCTGTTGATTTCCACTAGTGTATTTTCTGTTGTTTCAGACTCCAGTATTTGCAGTCACTTGTATCTGCCAGTTCTATCCTGTTAAGGATCAGCTTGTCTCTGAATTCTGAAAGTCAGAGATCATAGAAACATAGAAACATAGAAAATAGGTGCAGGAGTAGGCCATTCGGCCCTTCGAGCCTGCACCGCCATTTATTATGATCATGGCTGATCATCCAACTCAGAACCCAGCCTTCCCTCCATACCCCCTGACCCCTGTAGCCACAAGGGCCATATCTAACTTCCTTTTAAACATAGCTAATGAACTGGCCTCAACAGTTTGCTGTGGCAGAGAATTCCACAGATTCACCACTCTCTGTGTGAAGAAGTTTTTCCTAACCTCGGTCCTAAAAGGCTTCCCCTCTATCCTCAAACTGTGACCCCTCGTTCTAGACCTCCCCAACATCGGGAACAATCTTCCTGCATCTAGCCTGTCCAATCCCTTTAGGATCTTATACGTTTCAATCAGATCCCCCCTCAATCTTCTAAATTCCAACGAGTACAAGCCCAGTTCATCCAGTCTTTCTTCATATGAAAGACCTGCCATCCCAGGAATCAATCTGGTGAACCTTCTTTGTACTCCCTCTATGGCAAAGATGTCTTTCCTCAGATTAGGGGACCAAAACTGCACACAATACTCCAGGTGTGGTCTCACCAAGGCCTTGTACAACTGCAGTAGTACCTCCCTGCTCCTGTACTCGAATCCTCTCGCTATAAATGCCAGCATACCGTTCGCCTTTTTCACCGCCTGCTGTACCTGCATGCCCACTTTCAATGACTGGTGTATAATGACACCCAGGTCTCGTTGCACCTCCCCTTTTCCTAATCGGCCACCATTCAGATAATAATCTGTTTTCCTATTTTTGCCACCAAAGTGGATAACTTCACATTTATCCACATTAAATTGCATCTGCCATGAGTTTGCCCACTCACCCAACCTATCCAAGTCACCCTGCATCCTCTTAGCATCCTCCTCACTGCTAACACTGCCACCCAGCTTCGTGTCATCCGCAAACTTGGAGATGCTGCATTTAATTCCCTCATCCAAGTCATTAATATATATTGTAAACAACTGGGGTCCCAGCACTGAGCCTTGCGGTACCCCACTAGTCACCGCCTGCCATTCTGAAAAGGTCCCGTTTATTCCCACTCTTTGCTTCCTGTCTGCTAACCAATTCTCCACCCACACCAATACCTTACCCCCAATACCGTGTGCTTTAAGTTTGCACACTAATCTCCTATGTGGGACCTTGTCAAAAGCCTTTTGAAAATCCAAATATACCACATCCACTGGTTCTCCCCTATCCACTCTACTAGTTACATCCTCAAAAAATTCTATGAGATTCGTCAGACATGATTTTCCTTTCACAAATCCATGCTGACTTTGTCCGATCATTTCACCGCTTTCCAAATGTGCTGTTATCACATCCTTGATAACTGACTCCAGCAGTTTCCCCACCACCGACGTTAGGCTAACCGGCCTATAATTCCCCGGTTTCTCTCTCCCTCCTTTTTTAAAAAGTGGGGTTACATTAGCCACCCTCCAATCCTCAGGAACTAGTCCAGAATCTAACGAGTTTTGAAAAATTATCACTAATGCATCCACTATTTCTTGGGCCACTTCCTTAAGCACTCTGGGATGCAGACCATCTGGCCCTGGGGATTTATCTGCCTTCAATCCCTTCAATTTACCTAACACCACTTCCCTACTAACATGTATTTCGCTCAGTTCCTCCATCTCACTGGACCCTCTGTCCCTTACTATTTCTGGAAGATTATTTATGTCCTCCTTAGTGAAGACAGAACCAAAGTAATTATTCAATTGGTCTGCCATGTCCTTGCTCCCCATAATCAATTCACCTGTTTCTGTTTGCAGGGGACCTACATTTGTCTTTATCAGTCTTTTCCTTTTTACATATCTATAAAAGCTTTTACAGTCCGTTTTTATGTTCTCTGCCAGTTTTCTCTCATAATCTTTTTTCCCCTTCCTAATTAAGCCCTTTGTCCTCCTCTGCTGAACTCTGAATTTCTCCCAGTCCTCAGGTGAGCCACTTTCTCTGGCTAATTTGTATGCTACTTCTTTGGAATTGATACTATCCCTAATTTCTCTTGTCAGCCACGGGTGCACTACCTTCCTTGATTTATTCTTTTGCCAAACTGGGATGAACAATTGTTGTAGTTCATCCATGCAACCTTTAAATGCCTGCCATTGCATATCCACCGTCAATCCTTGAAGTGTCATTTGCCAGTCTATCTTAGCTAATTCATGTCTCATACCTTCAAAGTTACCCCTCTTTAAGTTCAGAACCTTTGTTTCTGAATTAACTACGTCACTCTCCATGTTAATGAAGAATTCCACCATATTATGGTCACTCTTACCCAAGGGGCCTCTCACGACAAGATCGCTAATTAACCCTTCCTCATTGCTCAAAACCCAGTCCAGAATAGCCTGCTCTCTAGTCGGTTCCTCGACATGTTGGTTCAAAAAACCATCCCGCATACATTCCAAGAAATCCTCTTCCTCAGCACCTTTACCAATTTGGTTCACCCAGTCTACATGTAGATTGAAGTCACCCATTATAACTGCTGTTCCTTTATTGCACACATTTCTAATTTCCTGTTTAATACCATCTCCGACCTCACTACTACTGTTAGGTGGCCTGTACACAACTCCCACCAGCGTCTTCTGCCCCTTAGTGTTACGCAGCTCTACCCATATCGATTCCACATCTTCCCGGCTTATGTCCTTCCTTTCTATTGCGTTAATCTCTTTTTTAACCAGCAACGCCACCCCACCTCCCCTTCCTTCGTGTCTATCCCTCCTGAATATTGAATATCCCTGAACGTTGAGCTCCCATCCCTGGTCACCCTGGAGCCATGTCTCTGTGATCCCAACTATATCATAATCATTAATAACAATCTGCACTTTCAATTCATCCACCTTATTACGAATGCTCCTTGCATTGACACATAAAGCCTTCAGGCACTCTTTTACAACTCTCTTAGCCCTTTTTAATGCTTGCCCTGGATTTGTCGGCCTGCCACTTTTACTTTTCCCCTTTGTACTTTTTGCTTCTACGCTCACTTTACACCCCTCTGTCTCTCTGCACTGGTTCCCATCCCTCTGTTGTGAACTAACCTCCTCACACCTAGCCGCTTTAATTTGATTCCCACCCCCCAACCATTCTAGTTTAAAGTCACCTCAGTAGCCCCCGCTAATCTCCCTGCCAGGATATTGGTCCCCCGAGGATTTAAGTGTAACCCGTCCTTTTTGTACAGGTCACACCTGCGCCAAAAGAGGTCCCAATGATCCAAAAACTTGAATCCCTGCCCCCTGCTCCAATCCCTCAGCCACGCATTTATCCTCCACCTCATCGCATTCCTACTCTCACTGTCGCGTGGCACAGGCAGTAATCCCGAGATTACTACCTTTGCGGTCCTTTTTCTCAACTCCCTTCCTAGCTCCCTATATTCTTCTTTCAGGACCTCATCCCTTTTCCTACCTATGTCATTGGTACCTATATGTACCAGGACCTCTGGCTCTTCACCCTCCCACTTCAGGATATCTTGGACACGATCAGAAATATCCCGGACCCTGGCACCAGGGAGGCAAACTACCATCCGAGTCTCTGGACTGCGTCCACAGAATCGCCTATCTGACCCCCTTACTATCGAGTCCCCTATCACAACTGCCCTCCTCTTCCTTGCCCTACCCTTCTGAGCTACAGGGCCAGACTCTGTGCCGGAGGCAGGGCCACTGTCGCTTCCCCCGGGTAAGCTGTCCCCCCCAACAGTACTCAAACAGGAGTACCTGTTGTTAAGGGGCACAGCCGCCGGGGTACTCCCCATCACCTTCCTTTTCCCCTTCCCCCTCCTAACCGTGACCCACTGGTCTGCCTCCCGTGGCCCCGGCGTGACCACCTGCCTTCCACTCCTCTCTATCACCTCCTCACTCTCCCTGACCAGACGAAGGTCATCGAGCTGCAGCTCCAGTTCCGTAACGCGGTCCCTTAGGAGCTGCATCTCGATGCACTTGGCGCAGATGTAGACGTCCGGGAGGCTTGGAGACTCCAGGGCCTCCCACATCCGACACCGAGAACAGCAAACTGCCCTCACAGTCATAATGCCCCTCTCCTCAAATAGCAACAGAAAATGAATGTCAAACCTTCCTCGCCTCACCCGCTTCCGCCTAAGCCCGGTGAGCCGAAGCCCTTAAGTCTTCACTCTGCTCCCGGCTCACTCCGCCGCCCGCAAACTACGCTGCCCACTCTATGAGGCTCTGTTCCTTTTAAATCTGCCGCGCTGCACTGCCCTACGTCACACGCCTGCGCAGTCCCGCCTCTCAGAAAGCCGTTGGAGAAAAAAAAATAACGAAAATTTCAAAAATCTCTTTTTCGGCACTCCCACTCAGACTCTCAGACTCCTTCTTCGAATCAAATCCGAAGCAGGATGTCTGCCCTTTTAAATCTGCCGCGCTGCACTGCCCGACGTCACACGCCTGCGCAGTCCCGCCTCTCAGAAAGCCGTTGGAGAAAAAAAAAACGAAAATTTCAAAAATCTCTTTTTCGGCACTCCCACTCAGACTCTCAGACTCCTTCTTCGAATCAAATCCGAAGCAGGATGTCTGCCCTTTTAAATCTGCCGCGCTGCACTGCCCGACGTCACACGCCTGCGCAGTCCCGCCTCTCAGAAAGCCGTTGGAGAAAAAAAAATAACGAAAATTTCATTTGAAGGTTGAAGGTGCTGACTTTGACCACCTTCTTCATAATTGGATTCACCAGTTGGTTCAAGGGAGAAGAACAAATGTGCTGAGATCAGTGGCAGGCTGCAGTGGCATCCCCCTTAGCTTCACACCATGAATGCAGTAAAAAATTCCATTCATTTGTGGTTCATTTGGTACTGGAGATTCCAGAAATTTTAGTACCATCACAAGGGGTGAAGATCGGATGTTGCAATTAAGTAATGCAGGCTGCTGTTTCTTTTCCCAATCTGCAAAGATTTCATTCAAATGAGTGCAATAAAATTGAATTATTTTTTTTTCACATCCGAGGAGTTGTTTCATTGTATTATTAAATTTAAATTGCCTTAAATATTCCTCTCAGTCTGAAAATCTGAATTCATGAATGTTAATTGCATGGGGATATGATTTCCCTTCTGAGAACTACATTGGAGAAGAGAGATTTAATTTAGTACAATATCCAATAAACAAGAAGGTTACCTTTTTTTTGATTTAATAATACCATAATCTGGGGTATAGAAATAGACGGTGTGGAAGCAACTGGAATTACATTTTAAGAAGATTAGAAATACTCAGAAATATTCTGTTTTTAATATTACTAATGTCAGCATTTTGGGGAAGTTAATGTGCAATTCTTTTATTTGTTTTTGAGCAGGAGTAATGCTTCAGATTTACTGGAGCTGAAAATGTCAGATGTAGCTGTCACCCTCTCAAAATCAAGCAGCTATCCTAGTGATCTAGAATGTACCATTTCTTGTACTGTGCGGGGTGCCCGCTTCTTGGGCCTTTTCTTTTCTGCTGGAGATCAAGCCTACCCACAGATCACTGGAGGTATGACCTGTTATTGGTATTGGGACTTTGGCCATTGATTCTATTGATTATTATGTCCTAAAACTGCGAAACCTGAGAACTGGAGAGTAAAGAACTGAAGGAAGAGAAAAAAGAGGGAAGAAAGACTGGATTGTGAGCTTTCCTTCAGCAATATAATTCAGGGCAGAATCATCTGCTTGCTTGGCAACCTCACTACCACTGATGGACCATGGCTGCAGGATGTGTCATTCACAAGAGGTACAGCACTTGCTTTCTATGTTCCCTCTGCAAACTCTATGACTTCAACAAACAAGGACAGTAGCTGCATGGAAACGCTGGCATCAGTACAGTCTCCTCCATGGTACACACCATTTTAACTTGGAAACATTTTGCTATTCTTTCATCTTCACTGGGTCAAAATCACTTCTTCATTCCTAGAAATCCCTCCTTAATTGCTTGGTCTGACTATTTTTGATATACACAACAGAAATTTAAAGCACCCCACCATCTTCCCATGAGCACTTATGTGTGTGGATTAATTGTTTTCCTTACAGAGATTGACATCCAAGGTGAGAATGAAAAAAAACAACCAAAAAAGTGAAACTGTGCACAAAAATATTCAGTGTTAGACATAAAAATCACGAAGAATCATTTAAACTAGTGAAAATATGAATTATTGGTGTCAAATGTTCTCTTTCTCTTCAGGAGACATTGAGTGGAATTAAGGAACATTAATGTTTTTGACATCAGCCTTAATGTCCCGCATTGAGTTTATTTTGATTATTGCATAAATCCAGAAATTTCTTCAACCTTAATTGTGGTTGAAGATGTTATTGAGAAGCCACACTAGATAAATTATCCAGCAAATTATGATTAACCACGATTTGTGAGATATCCCTTTGATATCAGTTAGTTAAATAAAACTAGCTAATTGATGTGAGCATTATTAAATTTCTCAGCTCGCCATCATGTTAGGTTTTGGTAAATGCAACTGATTCTTTTTGCAGGTAGCAAGGACCTGAGCCAAGATCACTCACCCAGTTATGTTAATTTTGCTTTATTCTCTCTATATTCCCAACAGTTTCCCACCAGATTCAACCACTTTTCCACACAATTACAAGCAACCTACAGTACCAATTAACTTATCAACACACTTCTCAACAACTCAACAGTATCTTTGGGATGTTGGATGAGTCTGCAGCTCCGGGAGAAAATCTACGTAGTGACAGGAAGAAACTACGAAAATCCCACATCGGCATTTAAGGAACTGAGATGGAACCTGGGTCACTGGAGATGGGAAGCAACAGCTGCATCATTGTGCTGCACCAAGACCTAGGCATTCAATGAAGTTTCACTTCTCAAAGAAGCTATCTGAGATTAGAGCCATATGTTGCAAATGCATGACTCCATTGGTTTGGCCACATCAGAAGAATACAAGAGAATAAGGAAGCAGAAACAGTCATAGTCCTATTGGCCGATCAAGCCTGTCACATGACCTCCTTCCCCACATAGCAGAAACAGCATGGTGTTAACCCAGTGATGCCCCCTATGAATCCTGTGGATTTCAATAAGATCGCACCTCATAGTTCTAAACTCCAATGAATATAGATCTAATTTTCTTTAACCAGTTGTGATAAGAGTTAGCTTAATTCATTATATTGTTTCTTAAGTAAGAGGACCAAAGCTGTGCGCCATTCTTCAAGTATAACCTTTCCAGCAGGCTAGACAACTCCATTTGTCAGATCCTTCCAGATAGTAAAATAAAAATTCTGACTCTTTGCCTTCTTTGCCATAACCTATCCTCGATCCATACTAACAGCTGACACATTTGCTCTGATATCACGTGCCCCATTCCTTTGTGCAACACCTTGTAAAATGAAATCTGAAAACACAATATTTTACAGATTTCCTCTATTAACCACACTTGTTATATGCTCAAAGAACTCCAGCAAATTTGTCAAACAGTCTCTGGAATGAGAATTGGGTTATTCACTACCATCAAGAGAGTCTCAAAATGGAATCACAATGAAATGACAGATATTGTAATCTGCAGCAAAAGAAGAAATGAAACTGGTGGATTAACTCAGGGGTCAGACAGCAACTGTGGAGGAAAATTGACAGTCAATGTTTTAGGTTTAGACCCTTTATCTGGAATGACGTAAGTTGGGTAAGTGAAAAGTGAAGGCAATAAAGGGCTGAGAATAATGGAATCTGATAGGAAAGGGAAGTGGAGCACGGAACTAATTAAGGGAGATGGAGTAGGAATATGGGAAAAGTAGACAATAGGACTAATGGGAGGAGTGTGTGGGTGATGGGCAGTATCTGGGGTGTGGCGATCTAGGAGGTTTTTTTGGCAAATAAGGGCTAGGTAGATCAGGAGGAAAGGGAAAGGGGGATCAGGTTATCTGAAAATGGAGAATTCCATGATCATGCCATCCAGTTGTAGACTACCAAGGCAGAATGAAGTGTACATTTATTCTCACCCTGGCAGTGATGAGACTGAGGTCACATAGGTTCGGTTGGAAATAGAGGGGAGAATGAAAGTGGCTTGCAAGTTGGAGACCAGATGGTGATGTAGGTGGGGTGCAGATCTGTCATGGGAGGGGGTTTCCCAAGAGGAAAAAGGATTCAAGGAAGCTCTCAAAACCTTGAAATAAATGCAACACATCCCCAGTAATACTTGGGAATTCCTGGCCTAATACTGCCCAAAGTGGATTCAAGATAACATTGAGAACTTTGAATCCATATATCAAGAAATTTTGGAAGTTCTACATATCTCACCAACTACCTATCCTGCCGTACCTGCAGAAAAGTCAGCAGCTCCCACATTGGTGTCATTATGGTCTGCAAACCAGGAATTTGAGAGAGCAAGCCATATCGATCCTTAAGTGTAAAATACCCAGAGTTTTACGCAGTAATCTGCAATATTTTGGAGCATTTCAATTGAACTTAGATTTATGTTCATGCTGATTTTCATATTTTATTGTTGAATTAAACAATGTTTTGCCTAATAACGAAGCACATATTCACAACACACCAGATAATTAACAAGTCTTGTATTCCAAATTGGAACTGAATTGTTCAGAAAATCCCATTGTTGTCTCAGCATTCAGAGAAAAATATTTTTTATTAGATTTTTTTTCTAGTGTTTGATCTACGTGCTTCTTAACCTCACCATCTCTGACCTCCACCTACGTATTGTTCCTGTCTGGTCTTAGCATAATGACCTGACACAGTGTTTGAACACAGCAGTTGTACTCTGAGTTCTGGCCAGATTTTCAGACTGGAGCTCTGTGGGAGAGAGCTGGTTACCTCTGTACACGCTAACTTTGCTCTGTTTGAAATCTCCAGCTCACTGAAATATCAGCTGTATGTCTGGAAGCTGAATTTACGCACTGCCGCATATAATGAAACAACGGCGCATGTGGTCCAAGGTTTGGAGACTGGGCCCATTGACTTGCAGTCATGTTTGCAGAACCAAAGAAAAATGAGGTTAAACTGATCCAACTTCTGCTCATCCCTCTCTGCAGGAACAGATATGAGCAGAGTCAGTCCCATGAGTGAACGTGATTCTGAGCAAGTGCAGTTCAGTGATCACAAGGTGAATGTTTAAGACATTTCACTCTCATGACCTTGTGTCATAAACCGACACTTCTTCACAGGATGTCACATTCATCTGCAGCACTTTGCTTCCAGCGATGCAGGATGTGATTACACATGAATAATATGATCTCTCTCGATTATTTTAGTACAGCCAATAAGATCACAATAACTTCCGCTGCTCTCCCTGTAATGTTAAAAATGTGGCTGCTCTTGTGAAGGAGAAGCACAGTGGTGCATCTCTAGGTATCCGTGCTTCTATCCTACCCTGTAGTGCTGTCTTTATACAAGTTGCACATTATTTCTATAACTGTTCAATTCCTCTGGGTGCTCTAGTTTCTTCCCATATTCCAACTATGTAGGAGTCGACAGGTTAATTATGCACCATGGATTGCCTCCAGCATGTAATGAATGGTAGAATCTGGGAGTAATTGAGTGGAATCTGGGAAGAATACAATGGGATTATCATATAAATAGTATAAATGAGTGTTTTAGGGTCAGAAGGTACTCCTGTGAACTGTAAGGCCTCTTTCCATAGAGTATGAATTTAATGCTATGACCCTGTGGCCAGTTGTGAAAGTCCAGGTGCTTTAACAGGAATTGAGAAGTCTTTCCTCAAAGAAAGTGGAAATTAAATACTCAGTGTAGACTAGACAACCAAGTAAAATGAGCGAGATGGATGGCTTTCCCATTATGTACCTCCTTAGTACCTGTTTTCATGGAGATACATTAGAAGAAGAGAGAATGTAAAAATCTGCTGGTGAACGGTGTGTTGCTTGAATTTCCAGCATCTGCAGAATTCCTCGTGTTAATGTAAAAATCTGGCTAAATTGATGCCACCCAGTTTAGATTATCACTGACTGCTCTGTCCCAATGCAATTAAGGTGGGAGTACTTGCTCGGAAACGTGCGCCCTCACCAGTCATTTACATTTGTGGATTTTGTTCTCTTATCTCATAGGTTTCTGTTGAGAGTTATGCTGGTAAATTTGGATCATTTTGCATTTGAGGATAAATATTTTTCTTCCTTTGCTCAGGCATGACTTCAAGCCTTATTTCAGACCAAACTTAAAATGCATATGATGTAATTTCAACACATTTCCTTATGTTGTTTCAAAGATCAACACCAGTGCCATTAATTCAATTGCTGGGTAATACATGTGCAGGTCGGAGTTTAGCAGATTGATGAGCAGGTGCCTTTGGCAATAGATACCACTCCTATGTGCCTTGATCTGCATTTAATTAGCATCTTTCACAACATGAGGTTGTCAAAGAGTACTTTACTGTCAAGGAAATAGTTTTAAATATAATCATTTTAAGCAGACATTGCTGTGGTCAACATTTACTTACCATATTGGCAAAGAGCAAAATAAACAAAATATGCAGAAATAAAATAGTCAACAACTTTTTACTTTGCCAAAGCCTTCAAGTGCTTCTTGAACAAAAGAACTGAATTGGATACGTTATTCCAGTGTAGGTGTCAGACAAGAAACCAGGGTGGCAGTTTGCCAGACCTTTGTTTTGCAGTTCTCGTGATGATCCCTGATTTCTATCAGTATCAACAGCTGTTGGAATTATGCAAACATCATATTGTTTCAAGATGCTGGCACAATACCAACAATGCAGAAGGTATCACCAATACTACCTGGTATTGACTAGCTATCAGCACAGTACTTGATTCTACAGACCACAAAATGGCCAGATGAAAACACATAATTTTATCCATGCAGATGAGGAAATGGAGACTTTTTCTCTTGTATGTTACTCAAACAATCTTGCAACCATACAGAATTCAAAGGAATATTATTGGGATCTTCTACTTTCTCGGATTAACGATCATTTGTAATTCACAATGATCTCCAATTAATGCTTTGCTGTAGTGTTCCGACTAAAAACATTTCATTTATAATGAAATGGAAAGTCAGAACTGGACTGTTAATGCAGAACCATACAGTTAGGTTTTACAGGCATTGAATTCCAATTGCATTATTTTTGAAAAGAGAATGAGTTCATTTTTGTGATTGAAGTAACTGAGCACAACTGTTTACCAAGTAAGCTGGATAGCAACATACAGGAAATTCAGAGGTGCTGTGAAACCCAGAAATGAGGAACACACATAAAAGTTGCTGGTGAACGCAGCAGGCCAGGCAGCATCTCTAGGAAGAGGTACGGTCGACGTTTCAGGCCGAGACCCTTCGTCAGGACTAACTGAAGGAAGAGTGAGTAAGGGATTTGAAAGCTGGAGGGGGAGTGGGAGATCCAAAATGATTCTCCCTCTGTCCCTCTGAATATACCTCTTGCCCATCCTCTGGGTGCTCTCCCCCCTTGTCTTTCTTCCCGGACCTCCTGTCCCGTGATCCTCTCGTATCCCCTTTTGCCTATCACCTGTCCAGCTCTTGGCTCCATCCCTCCCCCTCCTGCCTTCTCCTATCATTTTGCATCTCCCCCTCCCCCTCCCACTTTCAAATCCCTTACTCACTCTTCCTTCAGTTAGTCCTGACGAAGGGTCTCGGCCTGAAATGTCGACTGCACCTCTTCCTACAGATGCTGCCTGGCCTGCTGCGTTCACCAGCAACTTTGATGTGTGTTGCTTGAATTTCCAGCATCTGCAGAATTCCTGTTATTTACAGAAATGAGGAAATTGCTTTGCAAAGTAGCATGTTCCTCCAGAAATCAATATTGTGCCAGGAGATGGCATTGAAACACATCAGACACCATAACGTGAGACACCCACCAAACTCATAAGATAAAGTTATTAGCAATCATCTTCAGCACATAAGTGCCATTGTAGCGCCACAGTTACTGTAAGCCTTCCTTACTGTCAAATATTTTATGAAGAATGGTGCTGGATGACACAGGGTGAAGCAAGATTACATTCTTGTCATTCTGTATCATCAAAGATTTTCCTCCGTCGGCTGGATATTGGCCTGGTACCAGTTGATCATATGCTATGTGTAAATGACCAGACATTATAAGCCTGGGATTATAATCAACCTACATTAATTCCACTCGACCTCATCTTACCAACTTTATTGGCAGGAGGATTAGAACAGAAAGCAGATCACCCTTCTTCTTTTCCTCATTACAAGCATCCCTATCCCATTTAAAAACCTTGAAAGTCTTTCAGGAACCACCACCCCCACCGAGTTCAGAAATAGATCTTAATAGAAATGACAGCACAAAGAAGGACCAGATGGTTTAGATCAGCTCTAATGATCCACACATATCGTATCCCACCTTGCAGCACAACCTTCTAGTCTTTCTTGCTTTGTGTGTATGTCCAGCTTCTATTTATGGATACCTTTGCTGTTCCCCTCAATTGTTTAATGTGGGTGAGAGTTCCGCTTTAAAACCAACGTCTGGTAAACACGTTCCTCCTACCTCAGGTGCTGCCGCAGAAATTCTGCCACAGATTGCTGAATTATGGTTCCTGTGAAATGTCAAGCTCCTTTTGACAAAAGAACAAGGCCTGCTGTTTGTGACTTATGGCCCTCAGCCCAGGCTGATGAGTTAAGGCCAGGGAATGAATGCAGAAGCCTTGTTCATTCCAAAGGAAATTTTCTATGTTTCTTTTTATTTTTGAGATTACTTCATTTCTTTGCAAAAAAAAGTTCTATTTGGGAACATTTATCTATAAGGATATCTAACATTAAAAATAAAATAGTACTTCATATTCCAGTGAAGTATAGGAGCTATAGGCAAGTAGTCACACTGGGGCCTCTGGAGACAGATAAGTGGGTAACAGTCAGGAAAGGGAAGGGCACGAGTCAGATACTAGAGAGCACCCCTGTGGCTGCCCCCTTAAAAATAAGTACTCCTGTTTGAGTACTTTTGGGACAGACCTGGAGGAAGCAACAGTGGCCACGCCTCCAGCACAGAGTTTAGCCCTGTGGCTCAGAAAGGTAAGGAAAGGAAGTGGATGGCAGCACTGATAGGGGACTCTGTAGTTAGGGGGTCAGATAGGCAATTCTGTGGACGCAGGAAAGAAAGTCAGATGGTAGTTTACCTTCCAGGTGCCAGGGTTCAAGATGTTTCTGAACCCTCCCATGAAGGAGAACAGCCAGAGGTCGTGGCACATATATGTACCAGCAAAATAGGTAGGAAAAGGGAGGAGGTCCTGAAAACAGACTACAGGGAGGTAGGAAGGAGGTTGAGAAGCAGGACCTCAAAGGTAGTAATCTCAGGATTACAACCTGTGCTATGTGACAGTGAGTATAGGAATAGAATGAGGTGGAGGATAAATGCGTGGCTGAGGGATTGGAGCAGGGGGCAGGGATTCAGATTTCTGGATCATTGGGACCTCTTTTGGGGCAGGCATGACCTGTACAAAAAGGATGGGTTGCACTTGAATCTGAAGGGGACCAATATCCTTCCTGGGAGGTTTGCTAAGGCTATTGGGGAGAGTTTAAACAAGAATTGCAGTGGGGTGGGAATCAAAATGAAGAGACAGAGGAAGGGGCAGTTGGCTCATAAGTAGAAAAAACTTTTAGACAGTGCGGGAGGGAGGACAGGCAGGTGATAGAGAAGGAATGCGCTCAGACCGATAGTTTGAAATTTGTCTATTTTACTGAAAGGAGTATTATGAACAGAGCAGATGAGCTTAGATTGTGGATCAGTACTTGGAGATGTGATGTTGTGGCCATTACAGAGACTTGGATGGCTCAGGGACAGGAATGGTTATTTAGAGTGCCAGGCTTTAGATGTTTCAGAAAGGACAGGGAGGGAGGCAAAAGAGGTGGGGGCATGGCACTGTTGATCAGAGATAGTGTCACGGCTGCAGAAAAGGAGGAAGTCATGTCGGGATTGTCTAATGAGTCTCTGTGGGTGGAAGTAAGGAACAGGAAGGGGTTAATAACTCTACAAGGTGTTTTTTAGAGACCACCCAATAATAACAGGGACATCGAGGAGAGCAGATAGGTAATGGGAGATTTTAGTTTCCCAAATGTCAATTGGTATCTCCCTTGAGCAAGGGGTTTAGATGGGGTGGAGTTTGTTAGGTGTGTTCAGGAAGGTTTCCTGACACAATATGTAGATAAGCCTGCAAGAGGACAGGCTGTACTTGATCTGGTATTGGGAAATGAACCTGGTCAGGTGTTAGGCTCTCAGTGGGAAAGCATCTTGGAGATAGTGATCATAATTAGGGAGGGAGGAGAAGATGGTGGCGCGACGCAGTGCACGCGGCCGTTCCAAATGATATCGCTATGTGTTAAATAGGGTGCTGTGCACAACCCTGATTTGATGGAAACAGCCATGAGAAGCATGGAGGAAAACCTGGAGAAACTTCCGAAATGCCCGCTGCGCTGCCACTGCTACTGTGCGATCGAGAATCTCCGGAGGGAAAGACCCCAAATCCTCAGCTTTGCCTATTGCCTGTTACCGGGGCTGGGATCGAAGCGCTTGGCAGAGATGGTAATCGGTGCTTGATGTCGGACAGCTGGTCCGAGGCTCGGAGTTTTCGGACGGACTCGGAGTCGGACTGTGGTCGGATGCTTCCAGGATGCTGCATCGGCAAGTTCGCGGCGCTGGAGGTTCACCGTCTGTGTGAAATGATGAGACTTTCGAGAGACTTTGAGACTTTTACCGTGCCCATGGTCTATTCTTATCAAATTATGGTATTGCTTTGCACTGTTGTAACTATATGTTATAATTATGTGGTTTATGTCAGTTTTTCAGTCGGTTTGTCATGTGTTTCTGTGATATCATTCTGGAAAAACATAGTATCATTTCTTAATGCATGCATTACTAAATGACAATAAAAGAGGACTGCGTGTCCTCATAATCTAATCTAATTGAATTCGATCTCCTTTACAATAGCATTGGAGAATAATAGGAACAGACAGATTAGGAAAGTGTTTAATTAGAGTAAGGGGAAATATGAGGCTATCAGGCAGGAACTTGGAAGCATAAATTGGAAACAGATGTTCTCAGGGAAATGTACGGAAGAAATGTGGCAAATGTTCAGGGGATAGTTGCGTGGAGTACATTCCAATGAGACGGAAAGGATTGTAGGGTACAGGAACTGTGGTGCACAAAGGCTGTTGAAAATCTAGTCAAGAATCCGGTCAGTGTGCGGCCACTTCGGCTGCAATGGAGCCTGAGTGCAGGGGACGGGGAGGAGAATGGGTGGTATGAGGATGAGGGAACAGAAAGGAGGGGAGGGGAGGGAAGGGAGGAGGAGATAGGAGTGAACTGGAGGAGGGCGGAAAAAGGCAAGGAGGGGATAGCGGTGGGAAAGGTGATGAGAGGGAGGCAACCAGTGGAGAGCGGAACATGGAAATGATGGAGGATGGGACTGGGTGGAGAATGGGAAGGACAAGGAGGGAACTAGATGGAGGGTAGTAGAAGGGAGATAAATGGAGGGTACTGAGGGAAGAGGAAGGTAAGTGGAGGAGATGAGGCATGGGGACCTGAGACACAGAAAGGAAATCTGTGAAGAGGAGAGGATAAGGGAAACTGGGATGGGATGAGGGCAGATGACTGGGGAGAACCTTAGAAGAAGGAATCAGGGAGGGGGTTTGAGTGGAGTCATTGAGTGTATTTAAAGTTGAGGTGACTTGCTCTAGCATTTTTTGTGTTGATAGGGCTTTAATTAGTCAGGGTGTCAAAGGTTACAGGATGACGGTAGGAGAATAGGGTTCAGAGGGAAAATAAATAGCAATGATGGAATGGTGGCGTAGATTTGATGGGACAAATGGCCTAATTCTGCTCCTATGCCTTTTCGTCTTTTCGTCTTAAGAACAAAAGTAAAGCTTGTGAAAGGTTCAAAAAACTAGGTAATGATAGAGATCTAGAAGATTATAAGGCTAGCAGGAAGGAACTTAAGCTTAATTAGGAGAGCCAGAAAGGGCTATGAGAAGGCCTTGGTAGACAGGATTAAGGAAAACCCCAAGGCATTCTACGAGTATGTGAAAAGCAAGAGGATAAGATGTAAGAGAATAGAACCAATCAAGTGTGACAGTGGAAAAATGTGTATGGAACTGGAGGAGATAGCAGAGGTACATAATGAATATAGAAACATAGAAACATAGAAAATAGGTGCAGGAGTAGGCCATTTGGCCCTTTGAGCCTGCAGCACCATTCAGTATGATCATGGCTGATCATCCAACTCAGAACCCTATACCAGCCTTCCCTCCATACCCCCTGATTCCTTTAGCCACAAGGGCCATATCTAACTCCCTCTTAAATATAGCCAATGAACTGGCCTCAACTGTTTCCTATGGCAGAGAATTCCACAGATTCACCACTCTCTGTGTGAAGAACTTTTTCCTAATCTCGGTCCTAAAAGGCTTCCCCTTTATCCTCAAACTGTGACCCCTCGTTCTGGACTTCCCCAACATCGGGAACAATCTTCCTGCATCTGGCCTGTCCAACTCCTTTAGGATTTTATACGTTTCAATAAGATCCCCCCTCAATCTTCTAAATTCCAACGAGTGTAAGCCTAGTCGATCCAGTCTTTCATCATATGAAAGTCCTGTCATTCCAGGAATCAATCTGGTGAACCTTCTTTGTACTCCCTCTATGGCAAGGATGTCTTTCCTCAGATTAGGGGACCAAAACTGCACACAATACTCCAGGTGTGGTCTCACCAAGGCCTTGTACAACTGCAGTAGTACCTCCCTGCTCCTGTACTCGAATCCTCTTGCTATGAATGCCAGCATACCATTTGCCTTTTTCACCGCCTGCTGTACCTGCAGGCCCACTTTCAATGACTGGTGTATAATGACACCCAGGTCTCGTTGCATCTCCCCTTTTCCTAATCGGCCACCATTCAGATAATAATCTGTTTCCTGTTTTTGCCACCAAAGTGGATAACCTCACATTTATCCACATTAAATTGCATTTGCCATGAATTTGCCCACTCGCCTAACCTATCCAAGTCACCCTGGCATCCTCTTAGCATCCTCCTCACAGCTAACACCGTCGCCCAGCTTCGTGTCATCCGCAAACTTGGAGATGCTGCATTTAATTCCCTCATCCAAGTCATTAATATATATTGTAAACAACTGGGGTCCCAGCATTGAGCCTTGCGGTACCCCACTAGTCACTGCCTGCCTTTCTGAAAAGGTCCTGTTTATTCCCACTCTTTGCTTCCTGTCTGCCAACCAATTCTCTATCCACATCAATACCTTATCCCCAATACCATGTGCTTTAAGTTTGCACACTAATCTCCTGTGTGGGACCTTGTCAAAAGCCTTTTGAAAATCCAAATATACCACATCCACTGGTTCTCCCCTATTCACTCTACTAGTTACATCCTCAAAAAATTCTATGAGATTCGTCAGACATGATTTTCCTTTCACAAATCCATGCTGACTTTGTCTGATGATTTCACCACTTTCCAAATGTACTGTTATCACATCTTTGATAACTGACTCTAGCATTTTCCCCACCACCGATGTTAGGCTAACCGCTCTATAATTCCCCCGTTTCTCTCTCCCTCCTTTTTTAAAAAGTGGGGTTACATTAGCCACCCTCTAATCCTCAGGAACTAGTCCAGAATCTAACGAGTTTTGAAAAATTATCACTAATGCATCCACTATTTCTTGGGCTACTTTCTTAAGCACTCTGGGATGCAGACCATCTGACCCTGGGGATTTATCTGCCTTTAATCCCTTCAATTTACCTAACACCACTTCCCCACTAACATGTATTTCCCTCAGTTCCTCCATCTCACTGGACCCTCTGTCCCCTACTATTTCTGAAAGATTATTTATGTCCTCCTTAGTGAAGACAGAACCGAAGTAGTTATTCAATTGGTCTGCCATGTCCTTGCTCCCCATAATCAATTCACCTGTTTCTGTCTGTAGGGGACCTACATTTGTCTTAACCAATCTTTTTCTTTTCACATATCTATAAAAGCTTTTACAGTCAGTTTTTATGTTCCCTGTCAGTTCTCTCTCATAATCTTTTTTCCCTTTCCTAATTAAGTCCTTTGTCCTCCTCTGCTGGTCTCTGAATTTCTCGCAGTCCTCAGGTGAGCCACTTTTTCTGGCTAATTTGTATGTTTCTTCTTTGGAATTGATACTATCCCTAATTTCCCTTGTCAGCCACGGGTGCACTACCTTCCCTGATTTATTCTTTGGCCAAACTGGGATGAACAATTGTTGTAGTTCATCCATGCGATCTTTAAATGCTTGCCATTGCATATCCACCATCAACCCTTTAAGTGTCATTTGTCAGTCTATCTTAGCTAATTCACGTCTCATACCTTCAAAGTTACCCTTTTTTAAGTTCAGAACCTTAGTTTCTGAATTAACTATGTCACTCTCCATCTTAATGAAGAATTCCACCATATTATGGTCACTCTTACCCAAGGGGCCTCTCACAACAGATTGCTAATTAACCCTTCCTCATTGCTCAATACCCAGTCTAGAATAGCCTGCTCTCTAGTTGGTTCTTCGACATGTTGGTTCAAAAAACCATCCCGCATACATTCCAAGAAATCCTCTTCCTCAGCACCCTTACCAATTTGGTTCACCCAATCTATATGTAGATTGAAGTCACCCATTATAACTGCTGTTCCTTTATTGCACGCATTTCTGATTTCCTGTTTAATACCATCCCCAACCTCACTACTACTGTTAGGTGGCCTGTACACAACTCCCACCAGCGTTTTCTGCCCCTTAGTGTTATGCAGCTCTACCCATATCGATTCCACATCCTCCCGGCTAACGTCCTTCCTTTCTATTGAGTTAATCTCCTCTCTAACCAGCAATGCTACCCCACCTCCTTTTCTTTCATGTCTATCCCTCCTGAATATTGAATATCCCTGAATGTTGAGCTCCCATCCTTGGTCACCTTGGAGCCATGTCTCTGTGATCCCAACTATATCATATTCATTAATAACAATCTGCACTTTTAATTCATCCACCTTGTTACGAATGCTCCTTGCATTGACACACAAAGCCTTCAGGCTCGCTTTTACAACACTCTTAGCCCTATACAATTATGTTGAAAAATGGCCCTTTTTAATGCTTGCCCTGGATTTGCCGGCCTGCCACTTTTACTTTTCACTTTACTACTTTTTGCTTCTACCCTCATTTTACACCCCTCTGTCTCTCTGCACTTGTTCCCATCCCCCTGTTGTGAACTAACCTCCTCTCTCCTAGTCTCTTTAATTTGATTCCCACCCCCCAACTATTTCAGTTTAAAGTCACCTCAGTAGCCCTCGCAAATCTTCCCGCCAGGATACTGGTCCCCCTAGGACTCAAGTGTAACCCGTCCTTTTTGTACAGGTCACATCTGCGCCAAAAGAGGTCCCAATGATCCAAAAACTTGAATCCCTGCCCCCTGCTCCAATCCCTCAGCCACGCATTTATCCTCCACCTCATTGCATTCCTACTCTCACTGTTGCGTGGCACAGGCAGTAATCCCGTGATTACTACCATTGCGGTCCTTTTTCTCAACTCCCTTCCTAACTCCCTATATTCTCCTTTCAGGACCTCTTCCCTTTTCCTACCTATGTCATTGGTACCTACATGTACCACGATCTCTGGCTCCTAACTCTCCCACTTCAGTATATCTTGGACGCGATCAGAAATATCCCGGACCCTGGCACCAGGGAGGCAAACTACCATCCGGGTCTCTGGACTGCATCCACAGAATCGCCTATCAGACCCCCTTACTATTGAGTCCCCTATTACTACTGCCTTCCTCTTCCTTTCCCTACCATTCTGAGCTACAGGGCCGGACTCTGTGCCGGAGGCACAGCCACTGTCGCTTCCCCCAGGTAAGCTGTGCCACCCCCCCCAACAGTACTCAAACAGGAGTACCTATTGTCAAGGGGCACAGCCACCAGGATACTCTCTATCACCTGACTCTTCCCCTTCCCCCGCCTAACCGTGACCCAGTTGTCTGCTTCCCATGGTCCCGGTGTGACCACCTGCCTGTAACTTCTCTCCATCAACTCCTCACTCTCCCAGACCAGACGAAGGTCATTGAGCTGCAGCTCCAGTTCTCTAACGCGGTCCCTTAGGAGCTGCATCTCGGCGTACCTGGCGCAGATGTGGACGTCCGGGAGGCTTGGAGACTTGGAGAAAAGGATCTTGGCGATTGTAGGGATGACTTACAGCAGGCTGAAAAGCATGGACTCACTATAGGAAGGATGTGGAAGCATTGGAAAGGGTACAGAGGAGATGCACCAGGATGCTGCCTGGTTTAGAAAGTATGCATTATGATCAGAGATTAAGGGAGCTAGGGCTTTACTCTTTGGAGAGAAGGAGGATGAGAGGAGACATGATAGAGGTGTACAAGATAATAAGAGGAATAGATAGAGTGGATAGCCGGCGCCTCTTCCCCAGGGCACCACTGCTCAATACAAGAGGACATGGCTTTAAGGTAAGGGGTGGGAAGTTCAAGGGGGATATTAGAGAAAGGTTTTTTACTCAGAGAGTGGTTGGTGCGTGGAATGCACTGCCGGAGTCAGTGGTGGAGGAAGATACACTAGTGAAGTTTAAAAGACTACTAGACAGGTATATGGAGGAATTTAAGGTGGGGGCTTATATGAGAGGCAGGGTTTGAGGGTCAGCACAACATTGTGGGTCGAAGGGCCTGTACTGTGCTGTACTATTCTATGTTCTATGTTCTATGTTCTATGAGCATATAGATATTAAGAAAGAAGATGTGCTGGAGCTTTTGGAAAGCATCAAGTTGGATAAGTCACTGTGACCGGAGGGGATGTACCCCAGGCTACTGTGGGAGGCAAGAGAGGAGATTGCTGAGCTTCTGGTGATGATCTTTGCATCATCAATGGGGACAGGAGAGGTTCCAGAGGATTGGAGGGTTGCAGATGTTATCCCCTTATTCAAGAAAGGGAGCAGGGTTAGCCCAAGAAATTATAGACCAGTGAGTCTTACTTCAGTGGTTGGTAAGTTGATGGAAAAGATTCTGAGAGGCAGGATTTATGAACATATGGAGAGGCATAATATGATTAGGAAGAGTCAACATGGCTGTGTCAAAGGCAGGTCATGCCTTACGAGCCTGATTGAATTCTTTGAGGATGTGACTAGTTATATTGGCGAAGGCAGATTAGTAGATGTAGTGTATATGGATTTCAGCATGGTTTGATAAAATAAGGAGGTATGGGATCCAAGGGGACCTTGCTTTGTGGATTCAGAACTGGCTTGTCCACAGAAGGCAAAGAGTGGTTGTAGATGGGTCATATTCTGCATGAAGGTCAGTGACTAGTGGTGTGCCTCAGGGATCTGTTCTGGGACACTTCTGTTTGTGATTTTTATAAATGACCTGGATAAGAAAGTGGAGGGATGGTTTAGTAAATTTGCTGATGACACAAATGTTGGGATAGTGTTTAGGGTCATCAGAGGTTACAGCAGGATATTGATAGAATGCAAAACTGGGCTAAGAAGTAGCAGATGGAGTTCAACCCATATAAGTGTGAGGTGGTTCATTTTGGTAGGTCAAATATGATAGCAGACTATAGCATTAATGGTTAGACTCTTGGTAGTGTGGAGGATCAAAGGGATCATGGGGGCCAAGTCTATAGGACACTCAAAGCTGCTGTACAGGTTGACTCTGTGGTTAAGAAGGCGTACGGTGCATTGGCCTTCATCAACCATGGGATTGGGTTTAGGAGCCGAGAGGTAATGTTGCAGCTATACATGACCCTGATCAGTCCCCACTTGGAGTACTGTGCTCAGTGCTGGTCACCTCACTACAGCAGAGGTCCCCAACCTTTGACCATCGCAGACCTGTTTAATATTGACGATATTCTTGCGGACTGGCCGATGGGGGGTGGGGGTGTTCAAGTTCAACAGTGCGTGACAGGGAATGAGGAAAGGTGCAGCTGATTCATATCATTTCATATCGCCAAATCATATTGTTTCCGCGTGGCCCGATAGCACATGCTCGCGGCCCAGTGGTTGGGGACCACTGCACTACAGGAAGGATGTGGAAACCATAGAAAGGGTGCAGAGGAAATTTACAAAGATGTTGCCTGGACTGGGGAGCATGCCTTATGAGAATAGCCTTTTCTCCTTGGAGTAATGGAGGATGAGAGGTGACCTGATAGAGGTGTATATAATGATGAGAGGCATTGATCATGTGGATAGTCAGAGGCTTTTTCCCAGGGCTGAAATGGCTAACACGAAAACCACAGTTTTAACATGCTTAGAAGAAGGTACAGAGGAGATGTCAGGGGTAAGTTTTTTATGTAGAGGGTGTTGAATGTGTGGAATGGGCTGCTGGCAACGGTGGTGGATACGATAGGGTCTTATAAGAGACTCCTGGATAGGTACATGGAGCTTAGAAAAATAGAGGGCTATGGGTAACCCTAGGTAATTTCTAAAGTAAGAACGTGTTTGGCACAGCATTGTGGGCCAAACAGCCTGTATTGGGCTGTAGTTTTTCTTTTTCTCTATTCTGTCCCAAAACTTCCACTAAGTTCCTTTGATATTGAAGGTTCAGTCAGAGATGGCAGGAATGTCCTATTTTAATAATTATGTTTCCAACAGCTTATCAAAAGACACTTTATAAATAGAAAGAGAATCAATTTACTCAAACTGATCAACCTTGGATACCTTGGTTGAACAATTGATCCATGTTTGAAAAGAAAGGAAAGGAGGCTCATGATAAGTTGAGCCTGTGTTTGGTTGTTTTTGTTCGCTGCAGATGCTGTATCAATGGGAAAACCACCCCTGAGATATGCTTTGTACTGAATTTCCATGACAAGCCTTTTGAGCAACTCTACTATAATATTGCAATAGTATTTTGGCAAGACAATTGTTGTTCAGTGCAAGCAAAAAAGAGCAGATGTGATTGATCATTCCTTTTTGTGTGTGTTACACTGTATGTAGCAGGACAGCAGCTCCTTTGCAAAATAAAGTAAGCCAAAATAAATCAGTCCTATTGTGTTTCATGCCCTTTAGAAACCAAAGTCTGGGGTTTAGGCAGAGGACTATCCTAAATCATTTCAGATAACAAGAAAGGACCATTATCCTGTACAACATATGTGCTGCATTCTCCTTCGCCACAGAAATTAACAGAAGATTTACACATATCCTTATACCAGCTGGATGCATATCTTTTGTGTCACACCCTAAGATATATCTGATGTTAAATACTGAGAGATTTTATTGCAAGTAGTTATCACAACAGATAATTATGCAACTTATACTTCACTATACAACATAACCACAGAAAAAGCAGAAACAAAAACAGCTTTTATTCATTTCAAGCCTAACTTTATGTTTCTGCACCTTAGGTTACTAATTATATGAGGCACGCTCAGTGCTTGCTGCCTGAATAATTTGGTCAGTATTATCATGTAAAGAATAAAATGTATTTTTCTTGTTAAATATATTTTACACGTGAGCAGTGGGATAATAATCCTATGCCGCAAATTGAGGCAAAAATGAAGGTCATACAAATTCAAGAAAGGAGTACAATACAAAAACCTTCCAGAAAGTTTTTGTTTGATTAATAGCCTTGTGAAAGAGAAAACTGTTGTTTATATTTCAAATGGAACATTTCACCGAACCTGATCAGAGATAGAATTACATTTTTCTCTCAGATGTTTTGGGAGAGTTGATCCCAATGATAATTAGGAATTATCAGCAAAATAACAAGTTGATTATCTCAAGGAATAGTCACAAGCAAATCTTCAAGGATTACAATGACCCTGACTGGCACAGGCGTCAGGAATGTGCTTGAGGGCAGCTGTCAGTTCATCTGACCTGCCATTCCAGCACTGGATTGAGCACTGTAGTGATGGGGAAAATCCAGTCCTCCTTCTGGACTAGACAAATTTTGCTAGTTACTCAGTTTCAGGCTGCCATGCATTAGAATCCATTCATTTAAACAGCGAGGCTGAGCTGGAATGAATATGTAACTTGAGGTAGGTGGTTGCTCTTCATTTTTTATAGTTAATTTATATTCATGTTTATAATTAAGTTATGCCAGATAAATCTGTTTTAAGTACTGTAACTGTATTTTAATGTCTAATTTAGAATTATTTAGATCTCTTTCAATTGCTTTTGAATGAGTCTGATTATCAGTGCTGTCAGATGTTGGGGTTATTAGGGTGGTCCATGGGCTGAGTCGCCAAATCTGGCACATGAGGCCTAGATCCCACTCACAGCTCATTCTGCCTTACAAGCAGTTGTGGTAGCAAAGTATCAGGTATGAATAGGCCCACAAATCAATAAAACATTAGTATAGCCATGCAGAGAGGGAATTAAAAAGCACATGTGTGGGTCTTGAGGCCCATGTGCCTTCCTCCTGATGGCAGCAGCAAGAAGGGGCCATGCCCTGGATGGTGGGGGTCCTTAATGATGGATGCGGCTTTCCTGCAACAGCACTCTGTGTAGATATGCTCAATGGTGGGGAGGTCTTTATCTGTGATGGACTGGGTTGTATCTACTACTTTTTGTTGGCTTTTCCATTCATTAGCATTGATGTTTCCATAACAGGCCATGATGCAACCAATTAATAGACTCTCCATTAAACATCTATAGAAGATCATTAAAGTTTTAGATGACACGCTGAATCTTTGCAAACTTCTAAAGAAGTAAAGGTACTGTCATGCTTTCTTCATACTGGCACTTGCATGCTGGACCCAGGACAGATTCTCTGAAATGATAACACCAAGGAATTTAAAGTTGCTGACCGTCTCCACCTCTGATCCTCTGATAAGGACTGTTTCATGGGTATCCAGCTTCCTCCTCCTGAAGTCAATTATCAGCTTCTTGGCCTTTGTGACATTGAGTGTGAGGTTGTTGTTGTGGCCTAACCATAGTCTCTTGGATGGCTGTGGTCAGGGTGTAGGCTGATGAGATTAGGCAGTTTAAATGGTTTGGCATCGATTAGATGGGCCATAGGAAGTGCTTCAGAGCTGTGCTTTACTATGACTTTGTTGATTTGTTACCAGCCTTGATTCTGCCAACGACAGTGGTGTCATCAGCAAACTTAAATATGATGTTGGAGCTGTGCTTAGATTGACAGTCATAAGTATAAAGTGAATAGTACAGGGGGGCTAAGCACAGAGCCATGAGGTGCACCTGTGCTGATGGAGATTGTGGAATAGATGCTGTTGCCAATTCCGACTGGCTGGGGTCTGCAAGTGAAGAAATTGAGGATCCAATTGTACAAGGGAGTATTGAGGCCTAGGTCTTGAAGCTTATTGATTAATTTTGAAGGGATGATAGTATTGAATGCCAAGCCGTAGTCAATGAAGAATATCCTGATGTCTGTACATCTGCTATCCAGATCATCCAGGATTAAGTGAAGAGCCAAAAACGTGGTATCTACAGTTAATCTGTGGTACTGGTAGGCAAATTGGAGCAGACCCAAAGTCACTTCTCAGGCAGGAATCGATATGTTTCCTTACCAACCTCCTCAAGCACAATCACAGTGGATGTAAGTGCTACTGGACAATAGTCACTGAGGCAGGTTACCACATTCTTCTTAGGCACCAAAATAATTGAAGCCTGCTTGAAGCAGGTGGGTACCTCAGACTGCCGAGGCGAGAGGTTAAAGATATCGATGAACACGCCAGTCAATTGATCAGCACAGGTCTTTAGTCCTCAGCCTAGGACGCCATTTGGGCCAGATACTTTCCATAGGTTCACCCTCCTGAGGGATGCTCTCACATAGGCCTCGACTCTGAAATCACAGAGTCGTCAGGGGCTGAGGGAGATAGTGAAGGTGCCTCCGTGTTTTGATGGTCAAAGTGAGCAAAAAAGGCGATGAGTTCATCTGGGAGTGAAGTCTTTCCTATGTTGTTTGGCTTAACTTTGTAGAAGGTGATGGCATTCAAGCCATGCCACAGCTGTCAAGCATCCTTCAATGACTTAAATTTGATCCTGAATTGTCAGCTTGTGCATGAGATGACTTTCTGAAGATCGTACCTGAACCTTTTGTATTTTACTTAGTTACCAGACCTGAATGCCAGTGATCTGGCCCTTAGCAGTCAGCAGATCTCATGGTTCATCCAGGGCTTCTGCTTGGGGAAGACTCTGAATAATTTTGTGGGTACAAACTTGTCTACGACTGTTCTTATAATGTCCATGATAACCATGGTGCATTTGTTCAGCTCCTCGTTGAGTCTTTGATTACAGCCCAGTCCACCGATTCAAAGAAACCCTGTAACTGCTTCTCTGCCTAACGCAACCACCTCTTTATTGTCCAAGTCAATACAGCCTTGCTCTTTAGCCTCTGCCTGTATGCAGATAGAAGGAAGACAGCCAAGTAATCAGATTTCCCGAAATGTAGTCTAGGCGTAGAACAGTATCGGTGCCTCATCGTAATACAGCAATGGTCTAGTGTGTTGGGACCCCTGATGCTGCAGGTGATATTTTGGTGATAGTTGGGCAGTGATTTCTTCAAACAAGCCTGTTTGAAGTCCCCGACACTGATTTGAAACGTGTTAGGGTAGGCTGTTTCTTGTCTGCTAGTTCAGCACTCAGTACCTTGACTGCCTGCTTTTAATGTTGACTTTTGGCCAGTGACGTTGTGGGGATGGAACTGGACTCTCTGACGGTGGTGTCTGAAAAGAGGATGCTGTCTAAGTTGCATGCCATCTTGGACAATGTCACCCATCCACTACATAATGTATTGATTGGGCACAGGAGTACGTTCAGCCAGAGACTCCTTCCTCCGAGATGCAACACTGAGTGTCATAGGAAGTCATTCCTGCCTGTGGCCATCAAACTTTACAACTCCTCCATTGGAGGGTCAGACACCCTGAGCCAATAGGCTGGTCCTGGACTTATTTCCTGACATAATTTACATATTACTATTTAACTATTTATGGTTCTATTACTATTTACTATTTATGGTGCAACTGTAATGAAAACCAATTTCCCCCGGGATTAATAAAGTATGACTATGACTATGACTATGACTATGACTATGACTATGACTACTGCTGTTGCTGTATTGCAAGCTCAGACATCATAAATAATAAATAGTAATAGAACCATAAATAGTTAAATAGTAATATGTAAATTATGCCAGTAAATTATGAAATAAGTCCAGGACCAGCCTATCGGCTCAGGGTGTCTGACCCTCCAAGGGAGGAGTTGTAAAGTTTGATGGCCACAGGCAGGAATGACTTCCTATGACACTCTGTGCTGCATCTCGGTGGAATGAGTCTCTGGCTGAATGCACTCCTGTGCCCACCCAGTACATTATGTAGTGGATGGGAGATATTGACCAAGATGGCATGCAACTTAGACAGCATCCTCTTTTCAGACACCACCGTGAGAGAGTCCAGTTCCATCCCTACAATATCACTGACCTTACGAATGAGTTTGTTGATTCTGTTAGTGTCTGCTACCCTCAGCCTGCTGCCCCAGCACACAACAGCAAACATGATAGCACTGGCCACCACAGACTCATAGAACATCCTCAGCATTGTCCGGCAGATGTTAAAGGACCTCAGTCTCCTCAGGAAATAGAGATAGCTCTGACCCTTCTTGTAGACAGCCTCAGTGTTCTTAGACTAGTCCAGTTTATTGTCAATTCGTATCCCCAGGTATTTGTAATCCTCCACCATGTCTACACTGACCCCCTGGATGCAAACAGGGGTCACTGGTACCTTAGCTCTCCTCAGGTCTACCACCAGCTCCTTAGTCTTTTTCACATTAAGCTGCAGATAATTCTGCTCACACCATGTGACAAAGTTTCCTACCGTAGATCTGTACTCAACCTCATCTCCCTTGCTGATGCATCCAACTATGGCAGAGTCATCCGAAAACTTCTGAAGATGACAAGACTCTGTGCAGTAGTTGAAGTCCAAGGTGTAAATGGTGAAGAGAAAGGGAGACAAGACAGTCCCCTGTGGAGCCCCAGTGCTGCTGATCACTCTGTCGGACACACAGTGTTGCAAGCACACGTACTGTGGTCTGCCAGTCAGGTAATCAAGAATCCATGATACCAGGGAAGCATCCACCTGCATCGCTGTCAGCTTATCCCCCAGCAGAGCAGGGCGGATGGTGTTGAATGCACTGGAGAAGTCAAAAAACATGACCCTCACAGTGCTCGCTGGCTTGTCCAGGTAGGCGTAGACGCGGTTCAGCAGGTAGACGATGGCATCCTCAACTCCTAGTCATGGCTGGTAGGCGAACTGGAGGGGATCTAAGTGTGGCCTGACCATAGGCCGGAGCAGCTCCAGAACAAGTCTCTCCAGGGTCTTCATGATGTGGGAGGTCAATGATGCTCACGCTGCTGGCACACAGGATCAGCTGGCTGCCTGGCAAGCACAAACCACTGCTGACACACTGGCTATGGGTACCACTGTGGAAATAACCTTGCAATGCATCACAACCATTCTTCATACTTCTTTTTCTCCATCAGATTTCAAGAGGTTCTGAGCTGCCAGTTTAATGGAGTGCCAAATGGCTGCTCTCTAAAGCTTTCCAAATCTCACTGCCGCCGTGGTGCCATTGTCCATCCACCTGTTGATTCAGACAAATTTGTCAAGGAAGTAGAGCTAGAAGTTGGATACTATAGGCCCTGGGTTACTTGAGTCTGCCCTCTACAACAGTTCACAACTTTCCATTCTGCAGGTTAGCATGCCTTCTCCAGCTACACTGTCCCACTGAGGTAGAGCAGCATGGGTGTACCAGGACAGGCAAAGACACATAAAGTGCCGTGGATTTCCTTTTGTTCTCTCTCTCTCTCTCTTTGCTAACTACAGTCTATTCTCCTCTCTTTCTCATACATAAAGTACTTGAACATGATGTTTTACAAACTTTGTTACAATTTTTCCCATCACTCCATCACACTACTACAGCTCAGCATTCAACACTATCATATTCTCAAATCCAATTAATAAGTTCCACAACTGGGTCTTGATACCTCCTGGTTTAGCTGAATCCTCTATTTCCTCACTTGCAACCTCTAGTCGCAATCTCCTTCACAATCACCATCAACACAGGTGCACCACTATGATGGATATTCATTGTCCAGCGCCAAGGGGGCCTTTCTTTTAGGCCAAGCTGAGCTTTCTAAACACAGCAGCTGGTATTTGTAAAGATCAAAATGTTGTTTTTGAGTAAGATAAACTTCTAACCAATATTCTTTGTTTAGCTTCTTGTCCTAAGCAGGAGTCAACGTTCATAGCATTAATTGTGGGTACCTGGAATCTCTGTTTTTAGAAGCATTCAAACCACTTGTGTTAAATGGTTTCTAAGCAATATCACACGTGTGTGATGACATCCACGTGGCAAAGAAACAGTATAAACGTAGAGAGTAATGAGGCTTATTAGGTATTGCCAAAGGATCATCAAGGAGAATGACAGAAACACTGGGGGAAATAGAATCCATTCTTCCACCTTCCATTTCTATGACAGACAACCAGTTTGTCCACGGCTCATGTATATGTCTTCTTAGATTAAAGGACTTGTGTTTTGGAAATAGTAATTTTGAAATCTTTTATAAGATAGAAGAACTGTGTGAGTTTTAAATGTGTTTTTAAAATGTTGTTTGGATTTAAACATGTGAAACACCCTGGTTTCTTTGTCTACGTATGTCTAGGGAAAACAACATCTGGCTCCATCAAACTTTACAGAATAAACTGCATTGGATCCCACCCCAAACCTCAGTTTGTGTGGATGCTGTGTCATTTGCTACCTTGTTACACATTACTGTTACAAAATAACAGACAGCACACTGCATAGAACAAAAGGAATTATATTTATGAATCTTAACTAAAGGGTTAGTAAAGAATATCAAAAAGAAAAGGGCCCATTCTAATTAAACAGTCAAATGTGCACAAAATGGAGCTCCTCTTGAACTTCTTGTCACTCACATGCTGGGCCCTCAATCAGCTGAAAGCATACATCACCTACCGAACGTCGCTCACAATCCAACTCGAACAAATGGGTCTCCCACTGGATCACGTGCTACAATCGGTTCTCCCCAGTGTCTTCTCTCTTAATCTCCTATCAAACAAAAGCCCATTACCAATCTTATTGTCTCTCACCAAGAAAAAAATCCTCCTTCTAATTAGATGCCAAACATCCTACATTATCTCTTATCTTCAACAATAACCAATACAGGCTGAAAGCAGAACAAGCAGCTCTTACAGAGCTGCACAAAATGAAATACATACAGCATAACACTAAAAGATATGAACCAGGACATTATAGGTGTATTACAGAAAATAAATGAAATGTGTTTAAAGTAATTTGTTAGCTGGAAGTATCTCCTCCTTTGTAGGGAAGGTGGACATTCCACTCAAATAATGGGGGTAGGCAGCTAAACTCACCATGGAAGATAAACAAGGAAGTGAACTATTCTTTGAGGATTGGGTTTAACATCATTTGAATTTAGAACTTCATGGTCATACAACCCAATACCAGCACATCACAAGGCCGTGTGCTTAGCCTCTTGCTCTACTTGCTTTATACTTGTAACTGTGAGGCTAAGTACGGCTCCAAAGCCATATTTAAATTTGCTGATGACACCACTGTCATTGGGCTGAATAAAAGGTGGTGATGAATTGGCATATAGGAAGGATATTGAAAATCTGGTTAATTAGTGCTACAAGAAAATCCTCTCACTCAACATCAGCAAAACCAAATGAGCTGATTGTTGTCAACAGGAGGAAAAAAAACAGAGGTCCATAAATCAGCTTTCATTATGGAATCAGAGGTAGACAGTGTCAGTAACTTTAATTTCCTTGGCATTATCATTTTGGAGGACCTGTCCTAAGATCAACACATAAGTTCCATTGCAGAAAAGACAAAGCGGCATCTCTATCTTCTTAGGAGTTTGCGCAGATTCGGCATGTCATATGAAACTGCATAGAGGCACAATGGGGACGATCGCTATTGATTGCATCATGGCCTGGTATAAAACACCAATGCCCTTGACTGCAAAAGCCTACAAAATGTAGTGAGTACAGCCCATTCCATCACAGGTAAAGCCCTCCCCACCATCGAGAACATCCACAAAGAGCGATGCCACAAGAAAGCAGCATTCATTATCAAGGACTTCCATTCCCCAGGCCATGTTCTCTTCTCACTGTTGCAATCAGGAAGGAAGTATAGGAGACTTAAGTCCATGCTCAGGAACAGTTATTACCCTTCAACAATCGGTCTCCTGAACCAGCAGGATAACTTCACTTACGTCAACAATGAACTGCTTTCACATCCTATAGACTCGCTTTCAAGGACCTTACAATCTGTTTTCTCAGTATGATTCAATTGCTTTTTTTTTGTATTTGTACAGTTTGTCTTCTTTTGCACTTTGGTTACTTGCCAGTCTTGTGTGTAATTTTACATTGATTCTATTGTATCTCTTTATTCTACAAAGAATGCCTGCAAGAAACTGTGTCTCAGAGGAGTATATGTAACATACACATTCTTTGATAATAAATTTACATTGTACTTAGAATTTTGAAGTAGTTTATCAAATTTATTAGTTACATCTTATATGATTGCGAAAGAGTTGATCTTTATCTCCTTGTGTCTTGGCTTTCCTATAGTCATTGCTATATTCAATCAAACCATTCTTCTCCACTAACTCTCCATCTGTGCGAGTCTAATTCCACCCACTTCCATTCTTGTTTGTTGTATTATTGTCAGAATATCACCTGCAGTAACGCTCCTTCCCTTCTCACTGCTCTCTCAAGATCCTCCCTGCTTTAGAAGGCTTTTTGTTCTCCACACTTATGTGACTTGGTGTCCAGTTTTATTTGATAGTGTTCCTACAAAGCATCTTGGGCCACTGGCTCTGTAAAATGCACTGTATAAATACAAGTTGTTGCTGTAAACCAGTGCTTAGGAATGATTGAAATTTCCATTTGTATTTGTAAATGAGTAATGTGACCAGAAGATGTAATGATGTCACACAAGCTGTGAGTACCATATGCAGCAAGTTCCTTACTTTTAAGGCTAGAATAAACAATTACAAATTCATTGTGATATTGCTGGGTGATTGTACAATTTAAAAAAAACATGACAATAAATCATCTGAAGACAATAAAATGTAACTTGTATGTTGGAATGCATGTATTTTTAAGAGTCAATTATGGATTATAAGTTTCAGTTACTTATTAAATGAGTATATTTTTTGAACATTTTGTTTGGATTATGTAGATGTTTCTGCTTATGTCCACGTCAAAGTTTCCTTGATTTATGTTCAGTTTTACGGTCTTTTCTGGAGATTTGATTGCTAATTTTTTTTCTCTTTTTAAAAGACAAGAGAAAGGTGATCTGAAAAAATGACTTCAAAATAATAAAGATCAAAGTGTTACAGAATCATAGAGAGCTGCATCACAAAACACTCCCCTCAGTCCACTGAGGTCACATGAACATCAAGCACCTATTTTTACGTTAACCCTACCCTAACCAAATTTATTCTCCCCATTTTCCCATCAACTCTCTTCAGGTTATCACTCTGCTGCACATCAGAGTCAATTTATAGTAGCCAATTCAACTTAGCAACCTGCACAGATTTGGAAGTGGGAGGTAATCAAAGCACATGGAGGAAACTCTGTCATGGTCCCATCCGTGAAGTCCGTATTCTGGTTCACAGTCCAGCCCATAGTTCCATATTCCAGGGTTTCTGGTTTCCCCCAGTTTCTGTTGTAGGCACATGATTCTCGTTTTGGGGCTGAGACATAAATATCTCTGCAAACCAGGGATTCCCTGCTGGACTGTCCTGTTCCCCTCCCTGTCTTCCCCCACCTCAGCTGACTCTCTGCCTGGATACCTCACCTGCACCACTGTCTAGTTCGATCACTAAAGCAGAGATGGAATTTTCTGTCATTCTTCGGTGTCTGTCTCTTCTTGTCCTCACCTCTGTGGGGTAAGTCAGGCCATTCTGCTGTTGCCCTGCAGGGGGATCTGTCTTGTCCTCGCCTCCATGGAGTAAGACAGGCCATTCTGCCATTGCCCTGGGGGGGAGATCTGTCTTGTCCTATCCTCTGTGGGGTAAGTCAGACCATTCTGCTGTTGCCCTGCAGGGGGATCTGTCTTGTCTTGTCCTCGCCACAGTGGGGTAAGTCAGGCCATTCTGCCGTTGCCCTGCGGGGGGACCTGTCTTGTCTTGTCTTGTCTTTGCCTCTGTTGGGTAAGTCCGGCCGTTCTGCCGTTACCTGACGGATGGTCCTGTCCCACTTTGGTGTGGAGATGAAGTTGAGTCCCGGCTTGTCTAAGTATAAGTCCTGGCTCTATGTCTATGTACTGTCCTATCTCATGTTGGTGTCGTGTTAAAGATGAGACCCGGCTTTTCAAAGGATAAGTCCCGGCTCCATGTGATGTACGGTTCCCAGTCTGTTTCCGAGCTCCAGCCTCCGAGTTACCAGCCTTTGCATTTCAAGACCCAAGATCCCTAGCCTGTCTCCAAGCCTCAAGGCCTCAAGCCTCAAACCCCAAGCCTGTCTCCAAGCCTCAAGCATCAAACCCCAAGCCTGTCTCCAAGCCTCAAGCCTCAAGACCCCAAGCCTGTCTCCAAGCCTCAAGCCTCAAGACTCCAAGCCTGTTTCCCAGCTCAAGCCTCAAGACTCCAGCCTGCCCCCAAGCTCAAGCCGCAAGACCCCAGCCTGCCCCCAAGCTCAAGCCGCAAGACCCCAGCCTGCCCCCAAGCTCAAGCCTCAAGACCCCAGCCTGTCTCCAAGCTCAAGCCTCAAGACCCCAGCCTGTCTCCAAGCCTCAAGACCCCAGCCTGCCCCCAAGCTCAAGCCTCAAGACTCCAGCCTGTCTCCAAGCTCAAGCTGCAAGACCCCAGCCCGTCTCCAAGCTCAAGCTGCAAGACCCCAGCCCGTCTCCAAGCTCAAGCTGCAAGACCCCAGCCCGTCTCCAAGCTCAAGCTGCAAGACCCCAGCCTGCCCCCAAGCTCAAGCCTCAAGACCCCAGCCTGTCTCCAAGCCTCAAGACCCCAGCCTGTCTCCAAGCCTCAAGACCCCAGCCTGCCCCCAAGCTCAAGCCTCAAGACCCCAGCCTGCCCCCAAGCTCAAGCCTCAAGACCCCAGCCTGTCTCCAAGCTCAAGCTGCAAGACCCCAGCCTGTCTCCAAGCTCAAGCTGCAAGACCCCAGCCCGTCTCCAAGCTCAAGCTGCAAGACCCCAGCCTGCCCCCAAGCTCAAGCCTCAAGACCCCAGCCTGTCTCCAAGCCTCAAGACCCCAGCCTTTCTCCAAGCCTCAAGACCCCAGCCTGTCTCCAAGCTCAAGCCTCAAGACCCCAGCCTGTCTCCAAGCTCAAGCCTCAAGACCCCAGCCTGTCTCCAAGCTCAAGTTGCAAGACCCCAGCCTGCCTCCAAGCTCAAGCCTCAAGACCCCAGCCGCCTCCAAGCTCAAGCCTCATCCCCAGCCTGTCTCCAAGCTCAAGCCTCAAGACCCCAGCCTGTCTCCAAGCTCAAGCTGCAAGACCCCAGCCTGCCCCCAAGCTCAAGCCTCAAGACCCCAGCCGCCTCCAAGCTCAAGCCTCAAGTCCCCAGCCTGTCTCCAAGCTCAAGCCTCAAGACCCCAGCCTGTCTCCAAGCTCAAGCCGCAAGACCCCAGCCTGCCCCCAAGCTCAAGCCTCAAGACCTCAGCCGCCTCCAAGCTCAAGCCTCAAGTCCCCAGCCTGTCTCCAAGCTCAAGCCTCAAGACCCCAGCCTGTCTCCAAGCTCTAGCCTCTAGTTCCCAGCCTCCAGTCCTGTAGTCAGGTCATGTCCTTGCCTGGTTCTGGGGCCTGAGTCTGAGGCAAGACCCAGGTTCTGGGTCCTTGTCCAGTCTCTGGCTCGGGGTCCAAGCCCAAGTCTGCATTCTTGTCCCTGCTCCTTGTTTGTATCCTGTCACATCCCTACTCTAGTCAAGTCCTGTTGCTTGTACTTCAGTGTCTGTGAATGCATTTGGGTCCGCCATCAACGCCGCCCCCTGCCCCCAATGTGACAAACTCACATTTTTACATGGAGAATGTGCAAACTCCAAAGGTCAGCACCAGAGGTCAGGATTAACCCAAGGTCACTGGAGCAGTGGTGCTGCAGCTATATCAGTCCTGCCACTGTGTGATTCAGAAGGGTTTTACAGAGTGGATTCAGAGAGAATGTTTCCTCTTGTGGAGGGGGGGGGTGACCATCAATAGATGTTACAGTTATAAGATAGTCATCAACAAATCCACAGCATGAACTTACAGCGGTGCTAGAAAGTTTGTGAACCCTTTAGAATTTTCATTAGTTCTGCATAAATAGGACCTAAAATGTGATCAAATCTTCATGTAAGTCCTAACAATAGATAAAAAGAACCCAATTAAATAAATGACACAAAAAACATTATACTTGTTCATTTATTGGTTGAGAAAAATGATCCAATATTACATATATTTGTTGGAAAAACTGTGAACTTTGCTTTCAGTAACTGGTGCAAATCCCTTGTACAGCAATAACCAAATATTTCTGGTAACTGTTGATCAGACCTGCACATTGGCTTGGAGGCATTTTATGCCATTCCTCCTTACAAAATTGATTCAACTCTGGGATGATGGTGGGCTTCTTTGCATAAACTGCTTACTTCAGGTCCTTCCACAACATTTCTGTAGGATTAAGGTCAGGACTTTGACTTGACCATTCGAAGACTCAAATTTTCTTCTTCTTAAACCATTCTGTTGTTGATTTACTCTTTTTTGGATCATTGTCTTGTTGCATTATCCAACTTCTATTAAGCTTCAGGTGACGGACTGCTACCCTGATAATCTCCTGTAAAATGCCTTGGTATAATTTTGAATTCATTGTTCCCTCAATGATTGTAAGCTGTCCAGGCCCCGAGGCAGCAAAGCAGCCCCAAACTGTGATACTCCTTCCACCATGCTTCATAGTTGAGATGAGTTCTTGGCGTTAGTGTGCAGTGCCCTTTTTCTTCCAAACATAGCAATGTGCACCTCTGCCAAAAAGTTCAACTTTTGTGTCATCTATCCACAGAACATTGTCCCAGAAGGATGTAGAACATCCAGGTGGTGCTTTGCAATCTTGAGACATGCAGCAATGTTTTTTGGAGAGCAGGGGTTTCCTTTGTGAAGTCCTTCTATGAACACCATTCTTGTTCAATGTTTTTCTTACAGTCAACACATGAACAGAGATTTTAGCAAGCTCTGGAGATTTCTGCTGGTCCTTTGTTGTTACCCTTGGGTTCTTTTTCACCTCTTTCAGCATTGTACATTGTGCTCTTTTGTGTGATCTTTGCAGGATGCCTACTCCTAGGGAGAATAGCAATCGTAGTGTGTTTCCTCCATTCGTAGGCAATTTCTCTTAATGTGGAATGATGAACACTCAGGTCTTTAGAAATGCTTTTGTAGCCTTTTCCAGCTTTATGCATCTCTACAATTCTTCTTCTAAGGTCCTCTGAAAGTTGTTTTGATCAAGGCATGGTACACATAAACATATCTTTCTTAAGAAAAGCAGACTCTGTCAATAATCTAACTTTAAGTCTTTTTTTTATCAGGCCGGGCACCTCTACAACACACACCTCCAATCTCATCTCATTGATTGGAACACCGAACTCCAAATAGCTTCTGTAGAAGGCATTACCCCAGAGGTTCACATACTTTTTCCAACAAACGTATGTAATATTGGATCATTTTTCTCAATGAATAAAGGAACAAGTATAATGTTTTTTATGTTGTTTATTCAATTGTGTTCTCTTGAGTTTTAGAACTTACATGAAGATCTGATCACATGTTAGGTCATATTTATGTAGAAACAGAGAAAATTCTACAGGGTTCACTAACTTTCTAGCACCACTGTAGTATTCAGTGGTGCTCAGCAGCACAGGCAGCGGTTGCGAAGAATAGCACAATTCCACTTAAGGGGATGATGGAAACTCAGACGACGGAAAAAAAGAATAAATGGATATGCCAAGTACAGCATAAATACAGACAAAAACATTTAAAGTAAATGTGTCTCATACAAGATGCCATATGCAAAAATTGAATTTGACATTCCAAATGTGTACTGAGGAATTCCCGCCTTGATCTAGTTGCTGTCTTTTTGATAAGCCTGTATGTTGCGGTCCCAACTTCTCATGCAAATGATATTTTTTGTTTTATCACTATTTCAAAAGGATGTTTTCTCATAAGTCTGGGGAAAAACTGATTCATGAATTAATATCACTGCTACTTGTCATTATTCCTTTCATGCTTAAACGGAGGGGGGAGTACTCTGTATAAACTGACTGCCACATTTCCTATATGACAACAGGGACAACATGTCTAAAGTATGTCTTAGTCTGTTAGGCACCAGAGGGCCTAAGAAGTTTTGAAACTGCAATGTAAGTTCAACTCTTCCCTCCCTTCCTAAGCTTATACAGCATTACCATGAGAATAGATGTGTTCTCTCACAGGTTTCTGTGCAGTTTTAAATGAGAATGTTTGATGCAGAGAGTAGCACAGAGATATGCTGAAGATGAACAGAAAGTGTGTTTTAATAGTTAATAAAAAAAACACACAAATGGAGTCAGCTGTCACTTTGTAGGGTGACATAATTAGGAGAACTGTTCATAATTCAAATCTACTGACATTGAGTTGGGGTTTCACTCTAAGGGGCTAGTCCGACCTGATGACATTGTTATGTAAGGATTTTAGTTCGCTTTTGTGTTTAGGATTTGGAGTTCAATAAAATGTGTTACGGGTTTCATTAAACATGAAACACCCTCATTTTAATTGATGAAAACCTACATTGGTGATGTTGCGTCTGTACACAACTACATATCTAGTAAATAAAAGCAAAGACGTGGGAGATAGTTTTAACTGGTGTATTCACATTGCAGTAAGAGTGAGAGAGAACAATGTGCATGTGTAGACAACAGTTCATGTGCAGACAACAGTTCAGAAAGTGCTGGGGGGGGGGGTCATTACTCTAAGAGAAATAGATCCATACATTTACTTCTCCTCCTTTAGATGAATGCACCATAAAACTGCATATGTACAAAACATTCACTTTCCCTTTCAGAAACTCATATTCCAAATAAACATGGTTTTGCAATAACAGTCTATAACAACTTCACATTTCTAAAGGTTCAGTCTTTTGGCTGGTGCCCTGTTTCTTTCAGGGTAGCACCTCTGGACCTGTGGAGTGACATCAGGTGTGTTCTTCAGTTGAGCACCCAGTATCTGGCCCACGTGATGTCTCCATGTATGATTGTCAACGTCCACTGTGTACATCAGTGGTCCATTTCTTGTAGCTATCCTACCAGGTGTCTGTTTGCCTTCTTGGTAATCATGCTCTAGGACTTCCTATCCATTCTTGAAGCTCCTTGGCAACTGACTGAACTGTTCATTCTGAACTTCCCTGCATAGGTTTGGTTTCAGGAGGTCTATGTGAGATCTCAGATTCCTGTTAATGAATAGCATTGCCGGTGTTTGATTTCTCATCACATGAACAGAGTTCCGATACACGAAAAGGAAGCTGTCAACATTGCGCTGCAGAGAAATGTCCTCCTTGTCCATTGTTTAATGGACTTCTTGAAGGTTTGGATAAACCTTTCAGCTAACCCATTCATTGCTGAGTGGTGAGGAGGTGACTTGAAAGGTCTGATGCCATTTCTTTTCATGAACAGTCGAAATTCTTCTGACGTGTAGTGTCGTCTGTTGTCACACGCAGTTTGTTCTGGTAAACCCTTTCTGGTGAAGATAGTCCTCTGGGTGGAGACAGTCTTTGTAGAGATGATTGACTTCATTGATATAACCTCCAGCCATTTCGAATGAGCATCCACAGCAATCAGAAACATGTAGTCCATGAATAGCCCAGCAAAGCCAAAACGTGCTCTTTGCCATGATGATGATGGCCACTCCAACGGGTGTAACAGTATCAGTGGAGGTGCATTTTGAACGTTTTGCATCCCAAACAGCTTTTTTGGCCAAAATCTGTTTATCTATTCCCTGCCACCACATGTAGCTCCAGACTGTTCATCTTGACTGTGCCCAGGTGTCCTTCATGCAGATTTTCCATCACTCTGGTTCACAGTTCAGAGGGAACCACGCTTTAATGTTCTTGGGCATACCGTCAGTTTGTCTTGTCTCACTGAGAACTCTAGAAATATAGGGTTATCATGAGCTGGTCATCCTTGCATGGTGATTTCAAAGACCTTTGACAATATTGGGTCATTCCTTGTTTCCCTTTGTATTTCAGAATTTGTTACCAGCAACTGGTCCACCAATGCACTGTGGAACACCTCTTCTGTGACACAGAACAAAGACCTTTCTCCTTCAGTTGCCAGTAGTTGAATACATGACAAGCCATCGGCATTGCTGTGTTGCTTGATACCCTTAAACTCTATGTTATAAGAATGGGCTCCTAGGAATAGTGCCCAACGTTGTAACCTGGTAGCGTTCATCACTGGAATTGCTTTCCTGGAATTGAAGATGGACACAAAAGGCTGGTGACCTGCCGCTAGCATAAAATTTTGTCTGTAGAGGTTGTGGTGGAACATTTTTATTCACCATACTAGAGCAAGGACCTCTCGGTTGATCTGTGCATAGTTGCATTCTGTGCTCATCAGTGATCTTGAAGCAAACACAATTGAACGTTCAGATACATCTTTCATAATATATGATAAAACAGCTTCAATGTCATAAGGGGAAACATTGTATGCCAGTCTGATGGGTAGGGATGGGTCATAATGGGCGAGCAGTTCATCAGACGTTATTAGTCTCTTTGTTTCCTTGAATGCTTTTTCATATCTTTCTGACCATTCCCAATTTGCTCCTGTCTGTAACAGTGCATTCAATGGATGCATCACTGTAGCAATGTTTGGGAGAAACCAGTTGTAGTAGTTTACAAGACCCAAGTATGACCTGGGAGATGATTTTAACTAGTGTATTCACCTTGCAGAGAGAGTGAGAGACAACAATGTACATGTGCAGACAACAGTGCATGCGTAGACAACAGATCAATACGTAGTGTTGAGTGGTTGAGGGGGGGTCATCGCTCTGAAAGAAATAGATCTATACATTACAGGTGATCCCGATACTCTAGGATGATTCTAGAGTTATTGAACATGTCAGCCAAAATGATGGAAGATTTGGGAGCAAAATGCCTTCACTTGGTTTGTACAAGCTGAGGCCCAGTACACTCTGCAAGAAATCACCACCAACAACACCAAATTCTACTACCAGGTAACATCACTCAGCTACTCCACAGGCTGCGAGAGTCTGCTTGAACACATCATGGCTGGACATGATGAATACCAGTCGCTGAAAACTCACCTGCTGTAGACTTTTGGACTAGCAGAATCTGAGTGCGCCAAACAGTTGCTCTTCTTATCCGGTCTTGGTGATACTAGGCCTTTATAACAAATGGACCACATGCTATCTCTCCTCGGAAACCACCATCCTTGTTTTATTTTTAAAGAGCTCTTAATCATCATTAAGAGTACATCAATGATTGGGATTATGGAATAGATGGCTTTGTGGCTAAGTTTGCTGATGATACAAAGATAGGTGAAGGGACTGGTAGTGCTGAGGAAACAGAGTCTGCAGAGAGACTTGGATAGATTGGGAGAATGGGCAAGAAGTAGCAAATGAAATACAATGTTGGAAAGTGTATGGTTATGCACTTTGGGAGAAGAAATAAATGGGTAGACTATTATTTAAATGGGGAGATAATTCAAAGTTCTGAGATGCAATGGGACTTGGGAGTCCTCGTGCAGGATACCCTTAAGGTTAACCTCCAGGTTGAGTCAGTGGTGAAGAAGGCAAATGCAATGTTGGCATTCATTTCTCGAGGAATAGGGTATAGGAGCAGGGATGTGATGTCGAGGCTCTATAAGGCGCTGGTGAGACCTCACTTGGAGTACTGTGGGCAGTTTTGGGCTCCTTATTTAAGAAAGGATGTGCTGACGTTGGAGAAGGTACAGAGAAGATTCACTAGAATGATTTCGGGAATGAGAGGGTTAACATATGAGGAACGTTTGACCACTCTTGGACTGTACTGCTTGGAGTTCAGAAGAATGAGGGGCCTTATAGAAACATTTCGAATGTTGAAATGCATGGACAGAGTGGATGTGGAAAAGTTGTTTCCTATGGTGGGGGAGTCTAGTACAAGAGGACATGACTTAAGGATTGAAGGGCGCCCTTTCAGAACATAGGTGCAAAGAAGTTTTCTTAGCCAGAGGGTAGTGAATCTGTGGAATTTGTTGCCACGGGTGGCAGTGGAGGTCAAGTCATTGGGTGTATTTAAGGCAGAGATTGATAGGTATCTGAGTAGCCAGGGCATCAAAGGTTATGATGAGAAGGCGGGGGAGTGGGACTAAATGGGAGAATGGATCAGCTCATGATAAAATGGCGGAGCAGACTCGATGGGCCGATTGGCCGACTTCTGCTCCTTTGTCTTATGGTCTTATGGTCTTAATGGAGCAAATGCCTGAGTAAGTTCACATAACCCTCGCTAATGCACCCGTGAAGGTCTACAGGGAGCATGCTAAAATAGCTAATAGTCTGAACTCAGCTAGGCAGCGGTGCATCATTCCTCCTCCTTTCTCTACCTCAATAAGCCCAATCAGCAAGGCCTCCAACATAAGGATGCCCATGGCTGCTGAACAGATGATGTCAGGCCTGTGTTTTTATCGTGGTCACTTTGGTACAGACTCTAGGAAGAGTTGTCTGTCTTGCAGCGTCAATAGTGTCACTGCTTCAGGACATCAGAGGTCTGTGAACACTGTGGGTTCCGGTTGCCAGGGTTCTGTACTGTTTATTACGGACACCTTTTCAGAGTGATGCACAGAAGTGTGACATGGGTGCTCAAATGAGTGTGCTGCCAGCATCATCTATTGATGAGAAGGCAAAGAGTGATGAAACCTTGCTAGAGCAAGATCCAGACTTACGGGACATGATGGAAGATGCTCTGCTTCAGTGGGCAATGTTACATGTGGGATTTCATCCTGTCTAAAATGGCTAGACCTCTGCTCAGTGCAGATTTCCTGTATGCCCAAGAACTGTTAGTCGAACTTAAGAAAAGCCTGCTTATGGATGTCAAAGACTTTGGGTCGTTACCCTACTCCTCCCAGTAAGTTCCCCACAATTACTCTCTCAAGCACTTGCACCACCAAATGTGAGTTTACTCGACTGCTGGGCAAATTTCCAAACATCACCAAGCCCAAATTCTCCACTACAGTCACAAAATATGGGGTCGAGCACCACATTCCCACAACAGGTTTGTCAGTCCATGCCTGTGTGTGTAGACTGGACCCACAAAAGCTGACAACCACAAATGCTGAGTTTGCCAACATGGAAAGACTCAGCATTGTACATCGGTCGAGTAGCCCCTGGGCTTCACCCCTCCATATGGTCCCTAAGTCCGATGGCGGTTGCCACCCATGTGGTGATTACTAATGCCGTAACATGCCACCACCCCCATTCTTTATCTAGTCCCACATATCCAAGACTCTTTGACACGTTTAGCTGAAAAGTTATTTTTTTCCAAAATCAGTCTACTTAGGGGCTAGCATCAGGTGCCTTTGTGCTTGGATGACATTCCCAAAACAGCAGTAATAAACCTGTTTGGCTTCTTTGAGTTTCTGCGTGTGCCGTTTGGACTGAAAAATGAAGCACAGGCCAGTGACTGATGAAAAGTGTATTAAAAGACTTAGATTTTCTTTTTGTTTAGCTGGATGACAAACTTGTTGCCAGCGCGTCTAAATGCATATCTCATTTCTGTACACTCTTCGAGCACTTAAGCCAACACAAGTTGATTATTAACCCTGCTGAATGCCAGTTTGTGTTGTCAACCAGTGACTATCCTGGCCATTGCATCTCTGCAGAAGGAGCGGAACCTCTGCCATCAAAATTAGTCGCTAGTCTGGGTTTCCCATTGCTCCACACTCTTTCAAATGTGACCTTACTGTTGCACCTGCTCCCAATGCACCTATAGCCATTACTACTGACGCCTCAGACTGTGCTGTGGGTGCAGTGCATGAACACCTGGTTGGAGGTGTGTGGCAGCTGCTTGCCACACAGTTGGCAGTTCCGTCCCTCTGAAAGGGAGCAAAGCATGTCTGACTGTGACCTTCTCAGTCTCCATCAGGCTGTTCACTATTTTCATTTTCATTTTCTTCTATAGGGTTGCTATTTCACAATGCTTGTTGACCACAAACACCTCATGCACACATGAAACTCCTCCCATGGTTTCATGCACCTTCTTACCATGGTGGACCATACCACCAAGTGGCCAGTGGCCATCCCTCTAACATCAACGATGGCCGCAGACATGGCTCAGGCTTTCATCAGCACCTGGTCTGGTTGATTTGGCCTCCCATCTGATATTTCCTCTGGCTGCGGTCTCCAATTCATTTCAGAATGGGCTGTGATGGCCCAGAACCTCGGTGTTAGACTACATCACACCAGAGCATATCACCCACAGACCAATGGCCTATGCAAGTGGTTTCAATGCTCCTTAAAGGCTGCTCTGAGGGCTTCCCTAACAGATGTGTGTTGGCATGATCTTCTCCCATGGGTCCTGCTGGGCTCAGAACTGCTCCAAAAGAGGACCTGTATTCATCCATAGCTAAGATGGTATAAGGGCAGCCATTACGAGTACCAGGTGATTTCAATCGCATTCCTGTTGACCTACTTCCCACCTTATTTCTTTTCATCCACATGACGCACACTAATATCCCTTTGACGCCCTTACGATGGTCTGTTCCACGTTTTGGAACTGGGAGAAAAGGTTTTTATCATAGATCAGGGGGATAAATCTGATTGTACTGTATTTTGGTAGATCACTTTAAACTGGCCCACTAAGATTTGGAGTATTCCTCTGCCCCTCCCATCATAGCATGACTAGGAGTGTGTCGTCGCACCTCTGGAAGAGCCCGAGCCATCTGTGGTTCCTCCACCCATGGAACACAGGACCTGACAGGGGTGGCTCCTCGAGCCCCAGACAACTCACAAAACCATTTTTAGTTCACTCTGGAGGGGTGGGGGGCACTGCAGGGTAACATAAGTGGGAGAAGCAAACATAATTCACAGCCACCAACATTGTGTTGGGGTTTCACGTTTAGAAGCATGCCTGACGTGATGACTTTGTTACGTAAGGATTTTAACATGCTTTTGTGTTTAGGTATTGGATTTCAATAAAATGTGTTATTTTTAATTAAACATAAAAAATCTCACTTCATTTTTATTTGTTAAAACTACAACTTATGTTCCAAGGTGTTGAAGGCATTGTCAAGGGCCAATTGTGTAGCTGTCAGCTTTATAGTTCCCTTATTAAAAGAAAAATATCTACCACTGAGAATCTAACCAGCCCTCTGTCTCAGGTAACAATAGATATGAAATGTGAAAACCCAATACCAAAAACCACTCTACTCAATTTAGGCTGGATTATGTGGAATGAAACTAGCTGAATTGTTTATTGGGAAATGGATGCAAACAGTCAGATAAACTGGAGGGGAGGGTATGCTCTGTGGTGCCCAAAAGGACAATGTGGGTCAATGTCCCTCTGACACCTTCCTCCCACCCCAACTCAGTATTGGAATCTATCAATCCATGGAGGTTGCCCTTGACACCCAGAAACCCAGCTGCTACTGAGCTGTCTTGTGCCAGAAGCTTTTGCAAATGGTTCAGAAGAGAATTACTGTTAAGAGTCACAGAGTCACAGAAACAGATCCTTCAGCCCTTGGAGTCAATGCTGACCATCAATCACTCATTTACAATAATCTCGTTTTTATATGCTGCCTATTCTTCACTCAATTCCCCCAGATTCTACTCGTCCAGAAAAAAAGGGCAATTTACAGTGGCCCATTAACATCCTGACGTGCATGTTTTTGGGATGTGGGAGGAAAACAAACTGCGCAGATGAACTCACATGCTCCCAGGCAGAATGTGCAAACTACATACAGAGTGTAGAAGTTCTCTGGATCAGGTTTAGGTCTCTGGCACTGTAAGGCAGCAGCTCTACTAGATCTGCTACCGTGGTTACCTTTGGTTACCTTAATACAGAGAGATAACACAGAAACAGACTCTTTCTGCATCAGAATCAGGTTTAATATCACTGGCATTTGTCATGAAATTTGTTGCATTGCGACAGTATTATATTGCAATACATATTAAGTATAAATTACAGTAGAAAGTATATATTAAATATATATATATATGTAGTGCAAAAAAAGAGGGAAAAATTACTGAAGTAGTGTTCAAGGGTTTATTGTCCATTTAGAAATCTGATGGCACATGGGACGAAGCTGCTCCTGAATCATTGAGCGTGTGCCTTCAGGCTCCTGTGCCTTCTCCTTGATGGTAGGAATAAGAAGAGGCCATGTCCTAGGTGATGATGGATGCCACCCTTTCAGGGCATTGCCCATTGAAAGTTACCTGGCTGCTGGAGAGGCTAGTTCTCATGATGGAGATGGCTGAGTTCACAACTTTCTGCAGCTTTTGCTGATCCTGAAAATTAGCATATCCATACCAGGCAGTGAAGCAGTCAGTCAGAATGCTCTCCACAGAACTTTTGTAGAAATTTGTTAATGTATTTGAAGCATACCGAATCTCCTCAAAAACCTAATGAAATATAGTTGCTGTGATGCCTTCTTTGTAATTGCATCAATAATATTGGGCCCAGCATAGATTTGCGGAGATGTTGGCTCCCAGGAATTTGAAACCGTTCACTCTTTACACTTCTGATCCTTTGATGAGGACTGGCGTGTGTTCCTCAACCTACCCACTCTGAAATTCACAATCAACTTGTTGGGCTTACTGAAGTTGAGTGCAAGGTTGTTGCTGTGACACCACTCAACCAGCTGATCTACTTCCCTTCTGTACGCCTCCTCATCAGCATCCGAAATTCTGCCAACAATAATTGTGTCATTGGCATATTTATAGATGGTGTTTGTGATGTGGCTAGTCACACAGTCATGGGTGTAAAGAAAGCAGAGTGGTAAGCTAAGCACACATCCTTGAGGTGCGTCAGTGAGGAGGAGAAGTTATCTCCCATCCACAGAGACTGTGATTTCCCAGTATGGAAGTCAAGGATCTAGTTGCAGAGGGAGGTACAGAGGCCCAGGTTTTGGAGCTTGTTGATTAGAACTCATGGTTTGATTATATTGAATAGTAGCTGTAATCAATAAACAGCAGTCTGACATAAGTACTACCATTTTCCAGGTGATCCAAGGCCAAGTAGAGAGCCAGTGAGATTACATGGGCTCTAGACTTATTGTGGTGATAGGCAGTTTACAGCAGGTTAAGTTTTGTGCTTAGGCAGGGTTTGACTCTAGGCATGATCAACCTCTCAAAGCTCGTCCTCACAGTAGATATGAATGCCACTGTGTGATGGCCATTGAGGTGCAGTGACTCCTCTTCTTGTGCCACTGACATGACTGTCGCCCTCTTGAAGCAGTGGGAAGCTCCAACTGCAGCAATAAGAGATTGAAGATATCTTTGAGCATGTAGTTGGCACAGGTTTTCAGAGCCCTACCAGGTACACCATTAGGGCCTGACATCTTGCGAGGGTTCACCCTCTTGAAGGACGTGTGGACTTCGCTGACCAAATCCACATTGACCAAAAACCACACATTTATGTTGACCTCATTTTTATTCCACCCACCAACTTCCTCTTGAAATGATCTGGGAACCAAAATCACAGAGGAAACTTTAGCTTTTACTTTATTCCACAAACTAGATGGTATCTTGTGGAAAATGAGTACTGCTCTAATTCTTCACAATGGCCACAATTCAGCAGATCGGTATGTAAACACATTTTTTTGAGCCCAGGGCTCACAAGATGCTGGTTTCAATAAGAGGCCTCTATTTCTACTGCTTGAATGCATGACAAGACAAGGATCAAACAGTGACTCGTTTCCTTTTATAATAGTTCAATTCATGTGTAATACAATGGCGTAGTACTCTTCTTAGGTCAGCGTATTCATGACTTCTGCATCTGCACATTACTGCTTATAATTCAAAATTTGATCTATTGCTCTACCACTGGGGCAGTGATCACTTGTCACTTGTGCTGGATATACTTTATATCTGCCCTTTGACTTCATGCAAGACATGGCTGACACATCTTCCTGCTTTCTTTCCAGTCCTGAAGAGGAATCTCAGCCCAAAACATTGACTGTTTATTCATTTTCCTAGATGCTGATTGACCTGTTGATTTCCTCCAGCTGTCTTATCAAAAGTTAAGTGTGAAATAATGCTTTTCCCATTTTCTTTAAGTATCATTAATCCCTTGAAGTTCTCAGGCTTCCTTTAGATTTTTTAAGTTAAATTTAAATCTATTTTCAACTACTTATTAGTGCATCTGATTATCAAAAGCACATATAAATATTCCAAAAGGTCTTTGACAGCACAAGCTGTTAATAGGTTGCAGCCAACAGGAATTCTGCAGATGCTGGAAATTTAAGCAACACACATAAAAGTTGCTGGTGAATGCAGCAGGCCAGGCAGCATCTCTAGGAAGAGGTGCAGTCGACGTTTCAGGCCAAGACCCTTCATGACGAAGGGTCTCGGCCTGAAACGTTGACTGCACCTCTTCCTAGAGATGCTGCCTGGCCTGCTGCGAATAGGTTGCAGCAACAGTTTGGAGATGGTCTCAAGATCCACTGCTTGAAGCCTGTTGCTATTTGTGGGATATCTGTAGCAGCAAGTTTTCTTGCCCAATAGAGTCTTTGCAGTTGCAGAACGTTGATGTGGCAATGGGATGAGATGAACAAATATGAGGCACAGGGTAGCATGAGCATGTTATGTGGTGTTAGAACACATTTCTATTGTAAGGAAAACATATTTGTCTTTAGGACCACACACAAAATGCTGGAGGACCTCAGAAGGCCAGGCAGCATCTATGGAAAAGAGTACAGTCGATGTTTCCATTGTACTCTTTTCCATAGATGCTGCCTGGCCTGCTGAGTTCCTCCAGCATTTTGTGTGTGTTTTGGTTGGATTTCCAGCGTCTGCAGATTTTCTCTTGTTTGTCTTTAGGACTTTGCACAGTTCTAAACATACTCAATAATTTAAGGGTGTGACAATAGAGAAAGTAGCTGTTGTTTTACAGCATGCTTAGCAAAGATTCCATCTGATTAATCACAGACAGAAATCCTGAGCAGCCACAGTTTACAGCAGTTTGGTTTTAATGAGGCAGATGTTTCAAAATCATGGCCCTGTCTTTAGTGTGGGTCTGAGTAATCAGATACTGAACACTGATGATTGTGCTTGGAGCCTTCAAAATCAGTCTGGCTTCATTACGCTTTGGTCTTCAACTCCTCTGAACTATAACTGATTAAATCGTGCTCCTTTAGGCCTTTTTTATATTATGCAAATTCTGACATTACGGTAATGATTATGTAGCAGGAAACTTTGTTTTATTAAAAGTTGGTCCGATTAATTATAGTTAAAATTGTTGGTAAAAAAATGTCTTTAGCCTTCAAAATGAAATTTTTTTTATAACCAAACAGAATAAAATGTGGTAATTGCTTTTTAGAACATGTGGAACTGACAGCAAATGAATATGCTCCCATTGTAAAATAATTGGTCATAGTGATAGTAAATATTAATTAGTATTTTATTAATGCATAAAAATGACACTCTCTCGTGTCATTTTCCTTTACTACCCATGTGAGAGACAAAGGAGGCTGGGATCTAATGTGGGTAACTGGGATTAGTATAGTTGGTTACAAAAGCCAGTGTGGCTGTGGTAGGCCAAAGGGTCTGTTCCTGTGCTTTATGACTCCATGAGAGAATCAGACAGATTAATACCATTCTTTTTATGGTTAAATAAACACAAGCCTATTTCATCCTTCATTAGCTACTCATTGAGTGTTCTTGTTAATTTTAAGCCAAACTTGCAATCTTTTGTCAAAGATATTTCAAATTTGGCAAAAGAATTATAATTTTTATAGCACCTTCAGTATTGTAGGTCTTCCCCAAATCCTTAACAATAGAAAAGAGAGTCTCCGAGTCACATAATGAGCCTGAAATCTTTTCCAGAGAGAGGGAAGTTTTATGAGGCATCATCACATAAAAGGGACAGTCAAGATTCAAAGAGAGCTTAGTGCAGTGATTAAATCCTAAAATGATGAATAAGCTAGAATTAAATATGTGAGGAGACCTCGGAGGGTTCAGAGAAAGGAGCATAAAAGATAAGAGCAGGAGTAAATTTAACAGCCCCTCATGGCTGATCTGGTCTTTGTCCCAGATTCACTTTCCCATACCATTCACTAATGGTCCAAAAATCTAGCACAGTATGAAGGGTACATAATGATTCAGTATCTACAACACAATGGGAAAATTCATTTCATTTTAACAAGTATATATGCTGTAAAGCATGTATAAATACAAGACTGTAGAAAACAGGAGGACTAGGCCTTAATGTCTTGAGACCCTGCTTTATTATGCAATGGTAGCATAGCAGTTAGTGGGACTCTATTACAGCTCGGGCCGGGAGAACTCAAAGTTCGATTCCGGTGGCGTCTATAAGCAAGTTTGTACATTGCTTCGTGTGTGTGTGTTTGTGTGTGTGTGTGTGTGTGTGTGTGTGTGTGTGTGTGTTTCCTCCCACAGTCCCAAAGACATTGATAGGTTAATTAGTCATTGTGAATTGCCTCATGAATAGGCTAGGGTTAAATTGGTTGGTTGTTGGGTGGCACAACTCAGTGGGCCAGAAAGCCTGCTCCACACAGTATCTCTAAATAAAATAAATATTTACGGTGGATTAATCCTTGACCTCGACTCCACATCTATCCCTGTTTCCCATAATCTATTTGCCTCTTCAGCTTTGAGTATTCTCAATGATTCACTATCCAGACTTGGTAGCAATCTATTTAGCGAATTCCAAAGATTCTCTACACCTGAGGACAATTTTCTCCACAACACCATCTAAAGTGGGTATCTCAAGCAACACACATAAAAGTTGCTGGTGAACACAGCAGGCCAGGCAGCATCTCTAGGAAGAGATACAGTTGATGTTTCGGGCCGAGACCCTTCGTCAGGACTAACTGAATGAAGAGCTAGTAAGAGATTTGAAAGTGGGAGGGGGAGGGGGAGGGGGAGATCCGAAGTGATAGGAGAAGATAGGAGGGAGAGGGATGGAGCCAAGAGCTGGACAGTTGATTGGAAAAAGGGATACGAGAGGATCATGGGACAGGAGGCCCAGGGAGAAAGAAAAGGGGGAGGGGGGAAAACCCAGAGGATGGGCAAGGGGTATAGTGAGAGCGACAGAGGGAGAAAAAGGAGAGAGAGAAAAAAAGAATGTGTGTATATAAATAAATAACGGATAGGGTACAAGGGGAGGTGGGACATTAGTGGAAGTTTGAGAAGTCAATGTTCATGCCAGCAGGTTGGAGGCTACCCAGACGGAATATAAGGTGTTGTTCCTCCAACCTGAGTGTGGTTTCATCTTTACAGTAGAGGAGGCCGTGGATAGACATGTCAGAATGGGAATGGGACGTGGAATTAAAATGTGTGGCCACTGGGAGATCCTGCTTTCTCTGGCGGACAGAGCGTAGGTGTTCAGCAAAGCGGTCTCCCAGTCTGCGTCGGGTATCGCCAATATATAGAAGGCCACATCGGGAGCACCGGACGCAGTATATCACCCCAGCCAACTCACAGGTGAAGTGTCGCCTCACCTGGAAGGACTGTTTGGGGCCCTGAATGGTGGTAAGGGAGGAAGTGTGAGGGCACGTGTAGCACCTGTTCTGCTTACATGGATAAGTGCCAGGAGGGAGATCAGTGGGGAGGGATGGGGGGCTATCTCCTTTCTCTGCTTCTATTTCAAGATTCAGAAAATATCATCTCAGTATCTGCATTGCCAAACCTTTCCTGAATCAATGAGATCATTATTAAAGCTCAGTAAGTCATGGAAACTGGGTAAATGTGATTCAGTAGCAGGAGATATTTATGAGAAGGTCACTTGAGGGTGTAACGAGGACACTTTCAGGAAGGAATTGGAAATTGGCCTGCGGGCAACAGTTGCATTGTTAAAGATGTTGACAAGAGATCAACTGAACCAGGAATGGAGTTGTTCAGCACAAAAGCAGGGACATTACATCCATTTACCCACTGAAATGCCTTGATATTTTATATACAAACCACTCTTTGTGCAGTAATTCAATGCTGATATCCAAAATCTCACTGTAAATTTATTTGCACCAATAACTATTCATTGTACTCCAGATATAGTCTCATTAGGACTTTCTATGGCAGTAATATAACTTCTAAACAATTGTTTTCCAATCTATATATAAAGGGCGGCATTCCATTCACCTTTTTTTGATTATTTTGTAGCCAGATGGAACAAAGAATTGTACCTGCTGTTTCCGGCAGGAGAGAAATAACGCAGGACCTTCCTCCCCAGGCGGCCTTAAAAATATCATATACAAAGTGTTGCAGGAAGTCAGCAGGCCAGGCAGCATCTGTGGAAAAAGCTGCCTGGCCTGCTGAGTTCCTCCAGTATTTTGCGTGTGTTGCTTGGATTTCCAGCATCTACAGATTTTCTCTTGCTTGGGCCTTAAAAGCATGCTCCCACAAATGGTTAGGCCATTATCTAGTCCATAAGGGGAGGTAATTAGCATCACTGTTGACCCTTTTGGTTGATTTATTTTAGTGACTGTGTGTACCTGTGTGAGATGTGTTGATTATGCAGCTCTTTTGTACATTGCAGGGAACACTAGGTTGCAGTTCGTCTGGTCCAGTTGACTTATGTACCTTTAGGTCTTTCAGCTTTTTGAGCACCTTCTCTCTTGTAACAGTAACTGCACTCACTTTTCTTCCTTCACACACTACAACGTCAGGCATACTGTTAGTGTCTTCCACAGTGAAGACTGTCTCAAAATACTCATGTATTTCATCAGCCATCTCCTAGTCCCCTGTTATTATTTCTCCTGTCTCATTTTCTAGTGGTCCTATATCCACTCTCATTTCTCTTTTATTTTTAACATACCTGAAAAAACTATCCACTTTGATATTATTTGCTAGCCTGCTTTCATATTTCATTTCCCTTCTAAGGATATTTTGATTTGCTCTCTGCAGGTTTTTATAAACTTCCCAATCCTCTATCTTCCCACTAATTTTTGCTTTGTTGTATGACTTTTCTTTTGCTTTTACAATAGCTCTGACGTCCCTTGTCAGCCACAGTTGTGCTATTTTACCATTTGAGTATTTTTTTATTTTTGGAGTACATATGTCCTGCACCTTCCTCATTTTTCCCAGAAACACATGCCATTGCTGCTCTGCTGACTTCCCTGCCAGCAGCTCCTTCCAATTTATTTTGGCCAATTCCTCTCTCATACCACTGTAATTTCCCCTACTCCACTGAAATACTATTAAATCAGACTTCACTTTCTCCCTATCAAATTTCAAGTTGAACACAATCATTTTGTGATCATTGATTCCTAATGGTTCTTTTACCTTAAGCTCCCTAATCGCCTCCGGTTCATTACGTAATACCCAATCCAGTATAACTGATCCCCTAGTAAGCTCAATGACAAACTGCTCTAAAAAGCGATCTCTTAGGCATTCAACAAACTGTCTCTCCTGAGATCCATTTCCAACCTAATTTTCCCAATCGAGCTGCATGTTAAAATCTCCCATGACTACCATAACATTGCCCTTTTGACACCCCTTTTCTATTTCCTGTTGTAACCTGTGGTCCTCCTCCCAGCCACTGTTGGGAAGCCTGTATATAACTGCCATCAATGTCCTTTTACCCCTGCAGTTTCTTATCTCAACCCACATGGATTCAACATCTTTGTGGTAAACCATATATATGTTGTAACTGGGTTAACTGTCTGGACACGCCCCTCTGCTGACTGCACCTGTGGCTCCTCCCACAGATCCTGAATAAAGGTGATTTCACCTTGCCCCTTCGCTTAGTCCGGGGGCAGACACTCTGCATGGAGGTAGTATTGTACAGCGAATAAAAGCCTTTCAGTATTTTACCCAACTTCAGTCTTTTGGAGTTATTGAAGGTGCTTCAATTTTATTTGCTGTACATTTTAAAACATGGAACACGCACCAATACCAGACAAATTAGACCTCGATCCACAAACACCTGAAGCTGGAAACGCTTTCGAACTCTGGCTGGCCTGCTTCGAAGCGTACCTAGATGAAATTAAAGCGACCGATCCATAGCGAAGCACAGAGTTCTACTCTCCAGGGTCAGTCCACGGGTCTATTCGCTGATCAGAGACCAGCCGAGCTATGACAGCGCGATGAGCGCACTCAAAGGACAATACCTGCGGCCGATAAACAGCGTTTACGCGCAACATCGCTTAGCGACATGGCAACAACGGCCCGGGGAATCAAGTGCTGAGTTCGTCCGAACCCTACAGACACTCATGTGGGCCTGCAATTGCCAGGAGCTGATGGCAGCGCAGCATGCAGAACTCCTAGTGAGAGAGGCCTTCGTCATGGGGACCAGGTCAGTGTATGTGCACTAGCGGCTGTTGGAAAAAGCTGATCTTACCTTAAGTTCGGTGATCGAGCTGGCCGACACGCTGGAGGCCGCTCTGCATAACTCTAAGGCTCTCCAGGCACGCAATCCCCCGACGGCCTCGTGGGTGCCGCAGACCCCGCAACCCGCCGGCGAATCGACCTCGTCTGCCGCCAGTCGTAAGTCCCTGCAACCCGCTGGCCGCCGGCGAATCAACCGCCGCTGCTGCAAGTCACGAGTCCCCGCAACCCGCTGGCGAATCGACCTTGGCTGCCGCCAGTCACGAGTCTGCAAAGTGCTACTTCTGCGGACTTGAGAAGCACCCCCGTAAACGCTGCCCGGCTCGAGAAGCTACCTGCTCCAGCTGCGGAAAGAAGGGCCACTTCGCCAAGGTCTGTAAGTCCAAACCACGAGCCGGATCGAGCAGTGCCCCATGCGAAACAAGGGGGTGGCCATCTTGGTCGGCGCCCGTTCCCACCGCCTACAACCAGCGGGTGCTTACGGGGCACTCCAATGCGCCGGACCAAGACAGCTACTCAACCCTGGCTTCCGTGACCCTCGACCAAAGCGCTCCCCAGCAGCTCGCAAGGTCAATGATGGACATCCTGGTGGAGGGGCGCAGGACAAGCTGCCTGTTTGACACAGGCAGCACGGAGAGTTTTATCCACCTGGACACGGTGCAGCATTGCAGACTCATGATACGGCCGGTAAGTCAGAGGGTCACTATGGCTTCCGGGTTGCATACAACAGACATCCGGGGGGGTTGTGTGGCGACGCTAGTGGTGCAGGGCACAGAATATCGAGACTTTACGTTACTGGTCATGCCTTAACTATGTGCCCCTGTGCTATTGGGGCTCGAATTCCAAAGCCACCTGAAGAGCGTGATAATGAAGTATGATGGGCCCCTCCCACCAATCACTGTCATAAATCCCCAGTTTTGTAGGGATACATCACATACCCCGCTACTGACCACACACACACACACCGACCCGCGCATCCCACCCAACATCATGCCAACTGCCGCACTACCGATGTCACCTGTGTCCTCTCTACCCTCAAGATCCCTTCCCTATCACTGTTCACCAACCTGACCCCCGACTGTAAACCTGTGGCAACTAAAAGCAGGAGGTACAGCGCGGGGGACAGAGCTTTCATTAAGTCGGAGGTGCAGTGGCTGCTCAGGGAGGGGGTCATTGAGGCAAGCACAAGTCCGTGGAGGGCGCAGGTGGTGGTTGTTCGGAACGGGGAGAAGAATAGGATGGTCGTGGACTATAGCCAGACCATCAATAGGTTCACGCAGCTCGACGCGTACCCTCTACCCCGCATCGCGGATACGGTCAATCAGATAGCACAATACAAGGTGTACTCGACCATAGACCTAACATCCACTTACCATCAGTTCCCCATCCGCCGGGAGGACCGCCTTTATCAATTCCTGCACGTCCCCTTCGGTGTCACGAATGGTGTATCTGTCTTCCAGAGGACAATGGAGCAAATGGTGGACCAGTGCCAACTGAAGGCCACATTCCCATATCTGGATAACATCATATCTGCGATCACGACCGGCAGGGTCACAACAACAACCTCCAAACATTTCTCCAAGCTGCCACAGCTTTCAATCTCACCTACAACAAGGACAAGTGTGTATTCGGGACCACCCGACTTGCTATCCTTGGGTGTGTCGTGGAGAATGGAGTCATTGGCCCTGACCCCGACCGTATGTGCCCCCTGTTGGAATTCCCTCTTCCCAACACCCTCAGAGCCCTCAAAAGGTGCCTGGGCTTCTTTTCATATTATGCCCAATGGGTCTCTAACTACACAGACAAGGCCCGCCCCCTGGTCAAGTCCACTACATTCCCCCCCCTCAGCCGAGGCCCGCGCGGCCTTCAGCTGCATAAAAGGGGACATTGCCAAAGCAGCATTGCATGCGGTGGATGAGTCCATCCCCTTCCAAGTAGAGAGTGACGCCTCTGACTTTGCACTGGCTGCTACCCTCAACCAGGCGGGAAGACCGGTGGCATATTTCTCCCGTACCTTTCAAGACCCTGAAATTCGGCACTCCGCAGTGGAGAAAGAGGCCCAGGCCGTAGTGGAAGCTATTAGGCACTGGAGGCACTATTGCGCCGGCAAAAGGTTCGCCCTGCTAACTGACCAGCGCTCAGTCGCATTCATGTTTAGTAACCAACAGCGGGGCAAAATCAAAAATGATAAAATTCTGAGGTGGAGAATAGAACTCTCCACCTACAACTCTGACATCATGTACAGGCCTGGGAAGCTCAATCAGCCCTCCAATGCCCTATCCGGGGGAACAAGCACCAGCGGACAGATCGACCGGCTATATGCCCTACATGTAGATCTTTGCCATCCGGGGGTCACCCGGCTTTTCCACTTCGTGAAAGCCTGGGACCTGCCTTACTCCCTTGAGGAGATCAGGATGATGACCATGGACTGCCAAGTCTGCGCAGAGTGCAAACCGCACTTCTACCGACCCGAAAAGGCACCACTCATCATGGCCACCCGCCCCTTTGAGCGACTGAGTGTTGACTTTAAGGGCCCCCTTCCCTCCACCGACCGCAATGTGCACTTTCTTAACATTATCAACGAGTACTCGCGGTTCCCCTTCGCCTTCCCCTGCCCCGACACCACTACCACGTCAGTTATAAAAGCCCTGCGCAAGCTCTTCACTCTGTTCGGATACCCATGCTATATCCACAGTGACAGAGGGTCCTCGTTTATGAGTGACGAGCTGTGCCAATATCTACTGGCTAGGGGAATTGCAACTAGTAGGACCACGAGCTATAATCCCCGGGGGAATGGACAGGTAGAGAAGGAGAATTCCACGGTGTGGAAAGCCACACTCTTAGCCCTCAGGTCAAAGGGACTGCCGGTCTCCTGCTGGCAGGAGGTCCTTCCCGAGGCACTCCACTCCATCCGCTCCCTGTTATGCACGGCCACCAATGCCACCCCTCATGAGCGACTCTTTTCTTTTCCCAGAAAGTCGACCACTGGGACCACACTACCAACTTGGCTGACGTCCCCGGGGCCAGTGCTGCTCCGGAAACATGTGGGGAGCAATAAATACTCTCCAATAGTCGAGAGTGTTCACTTACTTCATGCGAACCCCCAGTATGCCTATGTGGTTTTACCTGATGGGCGGGAGGACACGGTCTCCATCCGCGACCTGGCGCCCGCAGGAGCACTGGGCCCCTACCCTGAACACTCCGTGGTGAATATTGACCCCACACCCACCAATGTATGTACCCACGAGACACCACGTACTCCAAGCCCTACACAGACACCACACAACTCTCCCATACCGGGCGTGATGCACACGCATGAGGAACTACCGACGCCTAACATGCTGGCACCTCAAGTCAGGCCGGAACCAGCACAACCACCGTCGCTGATGCAATCACCACCGGTGTTACATAGATCACAGCGACAGACTCGACCGCCTGATAGACTTGACCTGTAAATATACTTGTTTTAAATATTGTTAGTCATTTCACCCCACAGGTCTCTTTTTTAAAAAAGGAGGGGTGAATGTGGTAAACCATATATATGTTGTAACTGGGTTACCTGTCTGGACACACCCCTCTGCTGACTGTCCCTGTGACTCCTCCACAGACCCTGAATAAAGGTGATTTTGTCTTGCCCCTCCCCCTCAGTCTAGGGGCAGACACTCAGCATGGAGATCAGATTGTACAACGAATAAAAGCCTTTCAGTATTTTACCCAACTTCAGTCTTTTGGAGTTATTGAAGGTGCTTCAATCTTCCATCTTTCTACTGATTTGATGCCATTCCTTACCAGTAGAGCCACACCACCTCCTCTGCTTACCTTCCTATCCCTCTGATATAATGTGTAACCTTGGAAATTCAGCTGGCAACTACAACTACCCTTCAGCCACGATTCGGTGATGGCCATAACATCATACCTGACAATCTGTAATAGTGCAACAAGATTATCCACCTTATTTCTTACACTACGCACATTTTGATACAACACCTTGAGTACCGTATTTGCTATCCTTTCTGAATTTGCATCCCTAATGATTTGATACTCAGCCTGTTGGCTGCAAATAAGTCCCATTACCTGCCTGCTCTTCCTGACAATCTGACTGCACGCTATCTTTACTTTTATACCATCCGTCCTATCCTGAGTCCTTCACTCCAATTCCCAGCCCCTGCCAAGTTAGCTTAAACCCTCCCCAACAGCTCTAACAGACCTGTTGTTTGTTAATAAAATTTGCTATAACCTTAAACTACATTGTTGGACTGCCTGTCTTAAAGAGATACAGTAATCCTTGCTTGGTGGGTTACAATTTCTGTACCTATCCAGAACATTTTAATAATTTATACATATAAACCAACAAGTTATAGACTAGAAAGCTCTCCTGACAATCTGCCAGTAATCTGGTAAGACCAAATAGGATATCATGGATACGAAACGTTTAATTCAAATAGACCCAGGGAATGGAATGGCATTGATAGCTTGAAAGCGAAGACCTTATACGCCCAACATTGATTGGAAGCCAACTGCTGTACTTCCAGTACTAGATGTTGAACATGCTTCATGGATGTCAAGGGACTGAGACTGATAGTAATAAGGCAGAATTAGATGCACTTTATAAATGCAAGTAATAAAAGCAGGAGTAAGACCAAAGGTGCCTCAACTGTACATGTCATTAAACAGCTCGATTAATACCAATCAGGTTGGAGGAACAACACCTTATATTCCGTCTGGGTAGCCTCCAACCTGATGGCATGAACATTGACTTCTCTAACTTCCGCTAGGCCCCACCTCCCCCTCGTACCCCATCTGTTACTCTTTTTAATGCACACATTCTTTCTCTCACTCTCCTTTTTCTCCCTCTGTCCCTCTGAATATACCTCTTGCCCATCCTCTGGGTCACCCCCCCCCCCCGTCTTTCTTCCCGGACCTCCTGTCCCATGATCCTCTCGTGTCCCCTTTTGCCTATCACCTGTCCAGCTCTCGGCTCTATCCCTCCCCCTCCTGTCTTCTCCTATCATTTTGCATCTCCCCCTCCCCCTCCAGCTTTCAAATCCCTTACTCACTCTTCCTTCAGTTAGTCCTGACGAAGGGTCTCGGCCTGAAACGTCGACTGCACCTCTTCCTATAGATGCTGCCTGGCCTGCTGCGTTCACCAGCAACTTTGATGTATGTTGATTAATACCTTGCTTGCTTCCCATATACTTTGAATTCAGCAGCATCCAAAAGTGTATTGATCTTAATTCTACTTGACAAGTGAGCATCACATTTCCAAACATTCACCTTCTCAGTAATAAAAAGTGTTTTTTTTTCTTATGCCTAACTACTGACCATCTTTATATCCTGTGATCATACTCCATAGTTTTTGACAATCACTGTAACAACCACTCAAAACCTATCTTGTCAAACACTTCCAGAATTGTTGTTTCACTGAGAAGATCTGATTCTTTTAACCTCCAGCAGGTAAAGGCCAAATTACACTCAAGAGACAACTTCTGATCTCAGGTCATCAAATTAATTAATCTACATAGCTATGGTGTCAGGGCAAGTGTCATGGAAACATAAAATGTTATATCTTGTCTTCTAAATTCAGATCTCTATTCAGAATATGAAAAGCATTGTGGCTACAACGTAATACATTTAGAGATAAATTTCTAGGTACAAGTCATTCCCTAAAGATTGAAATCAAAACCCCAGACGTGGCCTCAAAAATCCCTGCAGACCTCATTAACTGTGTACTTCAATCCACTTGCAGTAAAGGCCTAACAAGGGGAAGCAGAGTGGTGCATCTGATAGCTGCTGCTTCAGCTCCAGCGAACTGGGTTAAATGCTGACTTCTTGTGCTTTCTGTGTGGAGTTTGCACACTCAATCTGTGATGACATGTTTTTTTTCTGGGTGCTCTAATTTCCTCCCATGTGTAAGCTTAGAGATTAATTGGTGACTGTAAAGTTGTGCCTGATGTGTAGGTGAGTAGATGAGCCTAGTTGGTGGTGTGTAGGCAAAGAAGTTTGGATAGTTGACGGCTATTTGGGGAGAATAAAACATGGATTAATTTAAGATTAATGTAAAACTTTAATGGTTGGCTTTGTAAACTGCACCTTTCTGTGAATGATAATATTTTCCATCATTATCAGCAGTATGCATATTGTATATTGTGTTTTGTATATCAACAAACACAAGATTCACTAGTCAATGTTTTGGGCCAAGACCCTTCGTCCTGATGAAGGGTCTCGGCCCGAAACGTTGACTGTTCGTTTCCATGGATGCTGCTCAACCTGCTGAGTTCCTCCAGCATGTTGTGCATGTTGCTTTGCAGACGCTGGGGTCAAAGCAACACACACAAAATGCTGGAGGAACTCAACAGGTCAGGCAGCATCTATTGAAATAAATAAACAGTTGACGTTTCAGGGCAAGACCCTTCTTCAGGACTGTGAAGGAAGAGGGATAATGACAAAATAAAAATGTGGGGAAGATGGAGGCTAACTGGAAGGTGAAAGTTGAAGCCAGGTGGGTGAAAGTCAGGGGCTGGCAAAGAAGGAATCTGATAGGAGAGGAGAGTGGATCAAAAGAGAAAGGGAAGGAAGAGGGGACCCAGGAGAAAATGATAGATAAGAAGAGGTATATGGGGAGGGAGGTGGGGTGAATTTATTTTACTGGAAGGAGAAATTGGTAATCATGCCATCAGGTTGGAGGCTACTTACCCAGATGGAATATAAGGTGTTGCTCCATCACCCTGACGATGACTTCAACTTGGCATAAGAGGAGCTCATAATCTGACATGCTGGAGCAGGAATGGGAATTAAAATGTTTGGCTACCGGGGTGTTCCACTTGTGGTGGATGGAGTGGGTATTTTCAGTGTAGAAGAGGCCACCTTGGGAGCACAGGATACAATAGACGACCCTAGCAGATTTGCAGGTGAAGTGTTGCCTCAGCTGGAAGGACTGTTTGAGGTACTGAATATTGGTGAAGGAGGATGTGTACTGGCAAGTGTAGCACCCAGGCTGCTTGCAGGGATAAGTGCTAGGTAGTAGATTAAAATGAATGGACAAGGGAATCCTGGAGGGAGTGATCGCTATGGAAAGTGGAGAGGGGGTGAGGTAAACATATCTTTAGTGCTGGGATCCCTTGGGAGAAGGAGTAGATTGTAGAGGATGATGTGTTGGATGTGGAGGCTGATTGAGTGATAGATAGGGACAAGAGGAACTCTATCACTGTTAAGGCAGCGGGAAAATGGGGTGAGCATGGATGTTCAGGAAATTGAGGGGATGCGGGTGAGGACAGCATCAATAGTGGAGGGAGGAAAACCCCATTGTTTTAAGGAGGACATCTCTGTCCTGGAATGGAAAGACATCTCCTGGGAACAGATGCTATGGAGGGAAAGGAACTGAGAAAGGGAGTAGCATTTTTGCATAAGATAGGGTGGGAAGAGGTATTGTCAAAATAACCAGGGGAATCAATAGGGTTATGGAGACAGAGATTGAGAAAGGTGAAGGAGGTAGTGGAGGATGAGTTGGCGAGTATTACCATGGATGGTTTTGAACATCAACTGTTCTACGTAGTCAGTGGAAAGGCAGTCATAGCTGGGGCCCACATGGCTATCCCTCAAGTTTGGAAAAAAGTGGAAGGAGACAAAGGAAGCTTTGTTGACGGTGAAGACCTGTTCTACGAGATAGAGGGCGGTGGTGGTAGACAGGAATTGGTTGGTTCTTTTGTCAAGAAAGAAGTGGAGAGCTTTGACGCTTTCTTGATGGGGCATTGAAATGTATAGGGACTGAATATCCATGGTGAAAATGAAGCGGTCAGAACCAGGGAATTGAAAGTTACTGAGGAGATCAAGGGCATGAGAAGTATCACAGATGCAGGTGGGAGAGGACTGAACCAAGGGGGATAAAATGGAATTGAATTTTATGGCATGAATTCAGTGGGGCAGGAGCAGGCAGAGGCAATAGAGACAGACTGGTTTGTGGATCTTGGGTAGGAGGTAGACGTGAGCAGTGCAGGGTAAGGGAACTGAGTTTGGTGGCAGTGGATAGGAGTTCTCCAGACTTGATGAGGTCGCTGATGGTGTCAACGGCAGTGTTCTGATGGTCCAGAGTGGGACCTTCTTCAATAGGTAGGTATGAGGAGGTGTCTGAGAGTTTCTACCTGGCCTCGTATGTTGCCTGACGTTATGCTTTTAGATGATATTATTGAGGGTAATATGCAGGTGAGAAAAAGAAAAGGAGCCAAAGATCAATTCTTGGTGGGCAATAACAGCAGGAGCAAGAGACATGCCACAGATGATTTTCTGACTACCATCAGATGAAAAGGAATGGAGCCAGGAGTGTGGAATCTATTCAGCTGAGCACCTTTAGAGAGGGAAACACAGTGGCACAATGAGTAGCACCTCTGCCTCACAGCAACAGAGACCCAGGTTCAATTCTGAGTCATCTCTCGGACTCTGTGGTGATGAAAATAGATAGTGTGCTCTTTAGCAAAAACTACAAAGACTAGCTCAAGGAGTTTGACAAAGAACAATGTGCCACGATCACAGTTATAGAGGATCACACTAATAACTTTAAGGTCCATTTTCAAGTACCATGTACAGAAAGCTGTTGAGATTCAAACAAGGAATTTTTTAAAAGAATTTGAAGAATAAACTGAAGTTGCAGGCAATGTACTGATCTAATGATCTGAAGTGGCTGAGTCTTTTGTCAGGGGTCATGATGGAACACTTATACGAGAGGGACCAGAAACTGTGTTTAGAAGGTTAATAATGTCAGTTATCATTTGCACAAGGAAGAAGTTGGATGGTCATCATTATGAAGGAAATAGACCTGAAGGAGCTGGAGCAGTCTGATAACTGAGAGAGGTCATAAAAGGATGTAAAATAATTTGAAAAGGTGTGAGTTCAGGGGTGAGACATGGGTTAATCTTCCAACTGGATCAATTGGAAAAGGGAGGAAATTGACGGAAACAGCTAAGTGTCTGAGCTCAAAACTTAAAGGTAAAAGTGAATGAGATAATTCCAAATTAACTTTACGCTGTTCTGTGCCGTCATGTTGGCCCTTGTTACTGCTGATAATCTATAAAGCTAAATGCTGGTTACATTTGACCTTTTCCTGGGCCAATGCACGGCATTTCTAAGTATACAGAATGGCATTTTAAGGAGATAATGACAAGTATAAAAGTCTTTTTTCCATGCTGCCTTTCTTTCATCCTCTATTATCCATTGTTTTATTATTCATAAGACACAGAATGAGGACCGGTACATTTAGATTTTCTATTTCTCGTTAGTCTGAACCCGTAATTTCACAGTCTAAATGTAGTGCACTTTACTAAATGCAATTTTCTCAAAGTAAAATGGCTTTTACAGATGACCTGGTAGTACAGTCAACTAATTATTTTTCATGAGGGCTATTAATCAATTTTATGACAATTTCCCAGGGTGCAACACCAGGGTAATTGAATATTGCCACACTTTCTGAAAGTCTTATTTAAATCAGACAGCGTGACTTAATGCTGTCAGCTAAGAGGGTATAAATAAATTCAACTCAGCCAGAACCTATTGCAGAGTGGTAGACTTGCTGGTTATATTTACTAAAAAATTAAAGCATTCATTTCTGATCTGCATGTGGTGACCTTGTGAATTGAACTAATCTTAATGAAAAGGCTTAAAAGCAACTGAGACTATTGCAAAATTGTCCTGGAATCTTAAGCAAATGAAACAAAAATATTTTGTTGAGAACGCTGTGAACCTTTGTGTAAAGAGGGGATTTTATCTTTTGGGGATTACAGATTAGGTTACTATAAATCATACAAAATAATTGGGATGGAAACAATACATCCCTGGTCAGAAAAATATAGGAGGTCTAAAGAGCTCTCAGATTTTTACAGGATCAAAATTTTTCATCTGTTCTGATGAACTCGGTTCTGGGGAGATTAACTGTCCTTTTTCTCTGTAATGAGAGCAGTACATTTCTCATCTACTGTTTTTTTACAGAATACATATTTCCATCTTTTATCCTCTGTGAAGCTGGTTATTCATATTTTGACAACTTCACAAAATTAGAAAGCTTCCAGCAACTTGTTAAAATAGCCAATCTTCAGGTTGAAAACTGAGTGAAAGCTGGCATTCAATCAAAATTAGCATCAAGGTAGAGTCTCAACATTTCTGCCTCTCGGTGACATTCTGTATTCACTTTCCAGTAATGGGTCACTTGTTAATAACCGCAAGAGAACAGACTGGCTTCTCATCTCTGATAAAGAGGTGATTGGAGTATCTCCACCGATGCTTTAACCTGCTCCACTTACTCTGTATTTTAGCACATGGCCTCTTCATGCACCAGTGTACAGACCATCTGGGACCCTATAACCTGGAAGTGCCTGCTTGATTTTACCCAGAGATACATGGGCTCTGAGCCCAAATCAGGTTTTCAGGTTAAATACTCTGCAATTTTTCAAGGATTGTGAGAAAAAAGTATGAAATCCAGATCTCCTCAATCTTTGCAATCATTACTTGGTCCTTCAACCAGAATGCAATTCTATCCACAATAAAAGCTCTACTGTTGAAATGATCAGACCTCAGCAATAGAACAGTTCTTGCTCAGAGACCTTTTTAGAATTATGACCATATCTTTGAACATAGGGGTAAATATATTTTATGGTATTCCAAGACACTATTTTCCCTGCATTATTAACCTTCAACAAAGTTTTGTAATTTTTGATTGTGATGAGCTTAATTCACATTAAATATATTGTAAAATGGTGGACACAGTTATCCTTGGAGCACAGCTTTTAGTAACTAAGAGGTGATTGTGATTGGGGTCAGTTGGAAAATCTATACACTGGCGTTTTGTGTAATGCCCGTGTTACAGAGATGGGGCTAGATGTAGCTGGAAAATATTTTAAAATATATTTCTACTTCATGTGTTATTAGTGAATGGAGCTGTAGCAGAAGATCTCAACAAAGTGCATGTGTATCTTATACCCCATGGGTTTGGAAAGGGTGAATGGATGTGCCTTGTGCCTATGAAACCACATGTGCAGGAAGTGTCCCCATCTGCAGATGCCAAATCTAGAACTTTAAAGCTGGAGAAGTGGCTAGAGTGAATGTGGAGGATCAAAAATGCAGACAAATTTTGTGGATAGGATGTTCACGGGATGACCACTTGCAGATTCAGAATGTGTAGACAAGGAATGTGAGAATCACTGGAGGGCAGGTTGTTCAGGAGCCTCTTAATTAACTTCCATCACTTCCATCACTTCCACAATCTCGCTGTTGTAAATTGTTGGAAGTGCTGGTCCCTTGAGCGATTGCTGCTCAAGCCAAGAGTGTGGTACCACAAAGAGGAAAGGGTGAAGAGTGAAAGAGCATTCAATAGTCATGGAGACAAACAGATGTCTGCGTGGCTTTGGTCATGATGCAGGAGTCAAGAATGTCACTACGTAATTGCAAAGCACTCCAAAAAGGAAGTACGAGTAACCAGGTCACGTCTATATCAATAGGAACAATATAGTTAGGATGAAGGATGATGTCAAAAAGCACCTTCTAGAAGGCAAAGAAAAAGACTCAAAGATTGGACTTCAAAAGTTTGAGAAGATTTGGTTTGTCTCCAAAATACACTCAAATTTCTATAGATGTACCATGGAGAACATTCTAATTGGCTACGTTACTATTCAGTATAGGATGGGAGGGACTACTGCACAAGATCAAAGTAAACTGCAGAGATTCGTAAACATAGTCAGCTCCATTATGAGCACTAGCCTCTACAGTATCCAGAACATCTTCAAGAAGCAATGCCTCAAAAAGGTGACGTACATTAGGAAGGACTCCCATAATTCAGGCTCTGCTCTGTTCTCACTTCTGTCATCAGAAAGGAAGTACAGAAGGAAGCATGGAGGCACGCACTCAATGTTTCAGGAACAGCTTCTTCCCTTTTGCCGTCCAATTTCTAAATGGACATTGAACCCATGAACACTACCTCCCAGCTTTCTTATTTCTATTTTGAACTACCTATTTACTTACTTAATTTCACTATTTTATGTATATACTTTAATTTCTCTATTTTTGTGTATTGCATTGTACTGTCGCTACGAAGTCAACAAATTTCACAAAATATGCCTGTGATATTAAACTTGATTCTGATAGTACTACATTAAGATTATACATACTAACAATACAGAAATAAGAGGATAGAGCAAGAGCAGTGATTTTCCCCCCACAGAGCCTTTGTCATGACTGCACTGGGTATCAGTGCATCTTAATACACTTTCCTACTCCTTTGGAAGGTGCCAGACAGCAGCAGTAATTGCAGACATCTCCTTACACTGGAAGACAAGTTTCAGCAGACTAAAGTGTGTTTTTCATTGAGTTAATAATCATTCAGTAACAATCAGTGTTTGTCTCAGTACATGCTCCTGGGATTTGGAAAACATAGCTGCTTGGGATGAATCTTGACAACTAGTTAAGAGGCAGCACTGGATTTAATTCTTAGGAAAAGAAAGGGCAGGTAGAGGGACCTTCAGAAACGGTACAGTTCAGAGATAGTGAACATAAATTGGCAAGCTTTGAAGTTGTGATGGAGAAGATCAAGTACAAACCGGAAATTAAGGTCCTGAGCTAGGGAAAGGCTGATTTCAATGCGATAGGACAGGATCTGGCAAGTGTGGAGAGGAACATCTTTTAGCGAGCAAACCTATGTGTAAGCAGTGAGAATCACTTAGAAGTATAGCCTACAAATCAAAGAAACTTCGGCTGTCAAGAAATACTGACGGTTGGATAATGGGAAAAAAGGTGGCTCCAAAGAGCAGAAAACATAAGACTCACTGCAGGAGTATAGATTGTGTTATTTTTAAAAAAGAGCATCATGAAGAAGAGGGAAAATGAGATCACTGAATGAGAAAAAAAGATTAAAGGAAAATCCCAAAACATTTGTCGGTTACATGGTCAGCACAACATTGTGGGCCAGAGGGTCTGTAATGTGCTGTACATTTCTATGTTCATCATATACTATATTAAGCACAAGATTAATGAAGGAGCGTCTGGGGTCCATCAAACGTGGAGTGAGAGGATCTAGGTTAAAGTATTCATTAAAGACCTTGCCTTATTCACAAAGAATAAAGCTGCTGTAGTTGGAGAAATTAGGAAGGAAGGGAAAGCAAAATCTGGAACCCATTATTTAAGGAATTTTTTTGAAAGGTCAATGTTCAAAGGTCAAATTTATTGTCAAAGTATGTATACCATAACCTTGAGATTCATCTTCTTGTAGGTACTCACAAAACGAACACAACAGAGTACACACACACACACACACACACACACACACAATTTGCAGAATAGGACAAATTGTGCAAATAGTGAAAATATGTAAACGAAAAGATATGAAATGAAGAGTCCCCAAAAGTGAGTCCACAGCTGCAGAGCCCGTTCAGTGCAAAGGCAAGTGAAGCCTGTTGAGCCTAATGGCTGCAGGACAACCACTGCTTCTGAACTTAGTGGTGTGGGACCCAAGACTCCTGCACCTCCTGGCTGATGGAAGTAATGAGAAGAAAGGAGAACCAAGTAAACTCAGGCAGACGGCACTGAACACCTGTTCGTTTTCCGCTCTTGTTCTCATTGATATTAATCTTGCTCAACGCTTTCATTGGTATGCAATAATGGAGCCAACCACAGGTTTATCTTCCTCTATCAGGCCTCGATGCAAAGTCCATACCTATTGATGGCCACCCCGGCCATAGCTTGAGAGTCTAATTCACTGAATCCCTTAGAAGATCGCAAAAGCACCAGACGATTTAATCGGTTCAAACGTACATCCTTAAAAGGAAAATTATCAGCTGTTGACTGCAGTGATCTCAGTTCAGAAGAAGAAGTATTTGTACTAGAGTATCTAGTAGTTTTGTGAAATGTCTGCAAAACATTGCTATTGGACACCATTGCCATCTTAAAGGTTTAAACGTAGATAAATCCAAAGGTCTTGAGGGGATATATAGTGTGCTGCTATCAAAGGCAAGAGAAGTGATTGCCAGGGTTCAGAAAACATTTCAAATATCCTCTGGCTGCAGATGACATCAAATAAAAGAATTTTAGAAAAAAAGACCATAAGACCATAAGACATAGGAGCAGTATTAGGCCATTTGGCCCTTTGAGTCTGCTCTGCCATTCAATCATAGTTGATTCCATTTTCTTCCCTCCTCAACCCGATTTTAAAGCCTTCTCCCTGTAAGCTTTGATGCTGTGTCCAATCAAAAACCTATTAAGCTCTGCCTTAAATAGACTCAATGACCAGGCCTCCGCAACTGCCTGTGTTAACAATGCCACAAATTTATCACCCTTTAGCTAAAGAAATTCATCAACATTTCTGTTTTAAGTAGATGCCCCTCTATCCTGAGGCTACAACATCTTGTCTTAGACTCTCCCACCATGGGAAACACCATCTACTCTGTCTAGGCCCTTCAGCATTCAAAAGGATTCAATGAGATGCCCCCTCATCCTTCTAAATTCCAGTGAGTACAGACCCAGAGCCATCAAACCTTTCTTATATGATAACCCTTTCATTCCCGGAATCATCTTTGTGAACCACCTCTGAACCCTCTCCAATGGCAGCACATCTTTTCTAAGATGAGGAGCCCAAAACTGTTCACAATACTCAAAGTGAGGCTTCACCAGTGCCTTATAAAGCCTCAGCATCACATCCTTGCTCTTGTATTCTAGATCACTTGAAATCAATGCTAACATGACATTTGCCTTCCTCACCACTGACTCAACCTGCAAGTTAACCTTCAGGGTGTTCCGCATAAGGACTCCCAAATTCCTTTGCATCTCAGATTTTTGGATTTTTCCCCATTTAGAAAATAGTCTGCACTTTTATTTCTATTGCCAAAGTGCATGACCATGCATTTTCCAAAATTATATTTCATTTGCCACTGTCTTCTCATTCTCCTAATCTGCCTAAGTTCTTCTGCAGCCTACCTGTTTCTTCAACACTACCTGCCCCTCCACCAATCTCCATGTCATTTTCAAACTTGACAACAAAGCCATCTATTCCATCTTCTAAATTTTTGATATACAGTCGGCCCTCCTTATTCGCGGGTTCCTCATGTGCGGATTGGGAAAACCCGGAAGTTCTCTCTCCAGCACTTTTGTTTGAGCATGAACAGACTTTTTCTTCCTTGTCATTATTCCCTAAACAATGCAGTATAACAACTATTTACATAGCATTTACATTGTATTAGGTATTATAAGTTATCTAGAGATGATTTAAAGTATACGGGAAGATGTGCGTAGGTTACCACGGACCGAGATCAAAATAAAACTCAGAATTTCTCTTACTAAGTAAGTCGGAACAGGTATATCCAGTATTATTTAGCGTCAGTTAGTCAAATGTCTGTCTTAGTTTATAGTATATATTTTACCTTTCTATGCATATAAAACACCTAAGAAACGTATGTATTTCAATAATTAAATCACTGTGTTGCTTAGTAATAATTGTAGCTTTCATTGGGGCAGGGCCTTTCTCAATTTATCCATATAACCATATAACAATTACAGCACAGAAACAGGCCATCTCGGCCCTTCTAGTCCATGTGGAACGCTTACTCTCACCTAGTCCCATCTACCTGCACTCAGTCCATAACCCTCCATTCCTTTCCTGTCCATATAGCTATCCAATTTTTTTTTGTGACAAAATTGAACCTGCAATTGTTCTGATCATTGACTGACTGTAGCCTAACGTTTTTCCAATGACCGATGGCGTTTCACCTCTTTCCAATTGCTTTACTATTTCCACTTTATTTTCAGTTATGATCGTGATTATTTTCGTGAACAGAAACACTGCGGATTCAGAGCTCCGCTGGGTCCTAAGGTCCACTGCACTGAGTCAGGTTAAATAAGGGACTTGAGCATCTGCGTTTTTTGGTATCCGTGGGGGGTCCCAGAGCCAATCCCCCGCGGATAAGGAGGGCCGACTATACAGCATAAAAAGAAGTGGTTCCAACACCGACCCCTGGAACACCACTAGTCATTGGCAGTCAACCAGAAAAGGATCCTTTTATTCCCGCTTGCTGCCTCCTACCAATCGGCCAATGCTCTAACCATGTTAGTAACTTTCCTGTAATATCATGGGCTGTCTACTTGGTAAGCAGCCTCATGTGTGGCACCTTGTCAAAGGCCTTCTGAAAGCCCAAATATACAACATCCACTGCATCCCCTTTATCTATCCTACTTGTAATCTCCTCAAAGAATTCGAACAGGTTCATCAGGCAAGATTTTCCCTTAAGGGGACCATACTAACTTTGTCCTATCTCATCCTATGTGACATGTAACATCTTTATTCAAGAAGGATTGCAGGATTAAGCCAGGTAACCACAGTCCAATGAATCTAAAATCAGTAGGAAAAGTGTTGACAAAAAATGGAAAAAAGTGTTAATTGGAACTTGGAAAGGTAGGAATTAATCAAACACAACTTTAAGGGGAAATCCCATCTGACCAATTTGATTATATTTTCAAGAGATGACTACACGTTAAGGTTGATTTAGTCAGTATGGCCTTCATTAGGGATTTTCAAGGTCCCATATGGAAGATGAGTCCAAATATTAATCCTCACCTCCTATTACCAAGTCCATTTTGGATTCAATTTCTGAAATTGCTCCAAGTGATAGGAGACAGTGAGTGACGTTTCAAGGTTTATTTTGTAGTTGGAAGCCTGTAGTCATTGGTGTACCAGAAGCTACAACACTGTGATCCTTGAAGGACATGCTGGAGGAGAGTACCTGCCAAATTTGTGACCCTCTATTGGGGCACATTGTGAACTGATTTTTCTCAATGGGAGATGTCACAGGTCAAAGACTGTGTAGACTGTGCTCTTGATCCTTGAAGACTGTGGATATATGCCGCCATCTTATGTGGAAAAGAAATGTTAAGCATGACAGCAATGCCCACTCCATGAAAATGAAATAAGGCACTCATATACTTCTCATATACTTCTCTCTGACAGTGGTGTCTGAAAAGAGGATGCTGTCCAAGTTGCATGCCATCTTGGACAATGTCTCCCATCCACTACATAATTTACTGGTTGGGCATAGGAGTACATTCAGCCAGAGACTCATTCCACCGAGATGCAACACAGAGCGTCATAGGAAGTCATTCCTGCCTGTGGCCATCAAACTTTACAACTCCTCCCTTGGAGGGTCAGACACCCTGAGCCAATAGGCTGGTCCTGGACTTATTTCCTGGCATAATTTACATATTACTGTTTAACTATTTATGGTTTTATTACTAATTAATTATTTATGGTGCAACTGTAACAAAAACCAATTTCCCCTGGGATCAATAAAGTATGACTATGACTATGACTATGACTATAACTATGACTATTTGTGACAGGTTGCAGACTGTTCCTGGATTTTTGGGCAGCAACATAGAGTCCAGAAAGATTTGATTCAATGCACCACCCCCTATAGGTCATCTGTGACATTTATGAAGAAACATGGATGGCCAAAAACTTATCCTCGCAAAATGCAGATAAGCATGTTCTAGAATAGAGTCAAATCATGTATTTTGCCTTCAAAATGTATATTATAACTTGTTTTATCATGCTTTGTTACTCCATCTTATTAGATATCCCAAGGGAATCCATAAGACTATCTTTCTGGCTTCCCCTTGATCTGTGGAAAGTATGGAAGGACATTAAGGCAAACAGAAATGGTACACGGGGGAAGGCAGGAATCAAGATGGTTTTCACCTATTGTGAACAGGAAACCTCCAACTCCTCTAGATATTCTCTATCCACATTCCTAGTAGGAAATCTAAAGACAGCTGTGGCCTCAAACTCCAAACATCTAAAGGCCTATAGCTGTTCACCACCCAGAATTGTTGTCCTTAATCGGAAACATATATGTGGAATTCATGCAAACTGTCAAAACTGCTTTTAAACATTTTTTTTACATGTTATAGTCTTTGAATTAGATCAAAGCACATTCAAGTTCTAGTAATATTCAATCAAACCCAAAAAAACAATTCCGAAGTGTTGATTTTTCAGTCAGACAAGTCCTATTAGCATGGCATGCATTTGGCAGTTGATTTTGTTCTTTTCCCAAAATGCTTGTAGAAACTAAACCTGGAAACACAAACTTAATTAAAATTTTCTGACAATAATTCAGTTCTGAAGGAATGAGCTTTCATACAATAAAAACAAACTTGAGAAATTTTTTTAACAAAAGTTTATGTTAATCATCGTTTCCGCTAAAATTACCAGAATGGGAGCTTTTTAAATGTATTTACTGGACAAGTCATTCAGAAATACAATGACCAATTAACCTACTTGGTGCGCCTTCGGACCATGGGAGGAAACGGGAGCACACAAGGAAAATCTACTCATTCTACAGGGAAGATGTACAGAGGCACCAGAATTGAATTTCAAACCCCAATACTCTGAGCTGTAATAGTGTCACACTATCGGCTATGCTACCATGACGACCATTATGTCATGCATCTAAAATGTGACATCTTGTATCAAGGTTTTAGCTGATCAATGCCTATGAAGGAGCAGGAAAAAATGATGATTTACAGATTTCAAAGTTTAATTATGCTTTGCTGTTCAACTTGTTCCATAATGACTCTTCCTTTATTGAAAAACTTACCCTTCTATTTTTCTAAGCTCCATGTACTTATCAAGAGGCTCTTAAAAAGCCCTATTGTACTTGCCTCAACCACAGTTACTGGCAGAGCATTCCATACACCCACCACTCTCTGCGGTAAGAACACACCTCTGACATTTCTCCCACACCCCCCCCCCCACAACCCCCGTACCTACTTCAAACACCTTAAAACTTTCCCCCATTCCAGTCCTGGGAAAAAGCCTCTGTCTATCCACGTGATCACTGCCACTTGTCATCTTATACACCTCTATCAGGTCACCTCTAATCCTGTGTCACTCCAAGGAGAAAAGTCCAAGTTTACTCAACCTGTTCTCATAAGGGGTGCTCTCCAATCCACACAACATCCTTGTGAATTTCCTCTGCACTGTCTCTGGAATATCCACATCCTTCCTGTAGCGAGGTGACCAGAACAGAATGCATTACTCCAAGAGGGGTCTAACTACGTTCTTATATAGCTGTAACGTTACCTCACAGCTGTTGCAAAACCACGTTCTGATAAAATCAATAGCTTTGAGAAAATTATAATACCACTCATATCATGGTTGGAGGAGGAAATTCTCAGCTGGTCTAAGAAACAAACAGTTCTCAAGCAAGCAATACAGTGTGCTCACATGTCCTTGTATTGTTCCGTTGTCCAGACAACAAGCATACATGTGCCTTTTTCAGTTTTAGTCTTCAGCATCACATCCCACTCCATTGGAAAGTTATCTTCATCAGTGGCAAAATCTCCTTATACACTTGTTCAAACAACTTGCTGTCACATAAGAAGTCCATAGTCGCAAACAAACTTTATTTCAGCTATTTAACACATAAAAGCCATTTTAACAATGTAAATTGCACATATCAGAGTGCTGATAACCTAAGTAGAATTGATAATATTACTATTCTGAACTGATTACACATTCTTACTACTGTCTGCAATATACTACAGTTGCCCAGTAAGTTAGATGAAATAATTTCAGAAGGTAGTCTTAATGCATTATGGAACACAGAACATAGAGCAGTACAATACAGCACAGGAATACACACTTTGGCCCACGATGTTGTGCCTCACCAATTAATTAGCAATTAAAAGGCCAACTAAACTGATCCCTTCTGCCTGCACAATGTTCCTATCCTTCAATTTCCCTCACTTTCATGTGCCTATCTAAATATCTCTTAGAAGTCCCTCATGTATTGTATCTGCCACTACCATCACCCTGGGCATTACAATTCAGGCATCCACCATTCTGTGTGCAAAAAATGCTTGCCCCTCATACTTTTGAACTCATCTCCTCCCACCTTAAATGCCTGCCCTCTTGTATTGGACATTTCAACCCTTGGAAAAAGACACTGTCTGTCTACTCCCTCAGTCTCTCATAATCTTATAAACCTCCATCAGTTCTCACCTCAGCATCCACTGCTCCAGGAAAAAAAAACTCAAGTTTGTTATAGCTTCTCATTATAGCTCATGCCTTCAAATCCAGGCAGCACCTGAGTAAACATCTTCTGCACCCTCTTCGAAGCCTCAACATCCTTCCTGTAATGGGGCAACCAGCTCTGTACATAATATTCCAGATGCAGTCTAACTAGAGTTTTATAAAACTGCAACATAACTTCCTGAATTTTTAACTCAATTCCTCAACTAATAAAGGCAAACATACTATATGCTTTCATAATCACCCTATGTAGCCACTATGAATTTGGGTGCCAAAATCCTTTTGCTCATCAACACTGTTGAGGCTCTTGGCCTCAGCAGTGCACTGTCTCTTGACATTTGACCTATTAAGATGTAACACTTCACATTTGACCAGGTTAAGCTCCATCTGCCATTTCTCTACCCATTCAGTATCAGCAACTGATCTACATCCTGCTGTATTATTTCCAGTCTTCTACACTATATATGTGATCACTAATCTTTGTATTGTATGCGAACTTCACCCACCTACATTTTCATCAAGGACATTTACATACATCACAAACAGCAGAACTCCCAGTACAGATTCCTGCAGAACACCACTAGACCTTCAGATAAAACAAGTCTCATCAACCACTACCCCTTGTCTTCTAAGGGCAAGCCAGTTCTGAATCCAAATGGTCAACTCACCATGGGTCTCATGTATTTTATTTTTCTGGATGAGCTTCTCATGAGGGATCTTCCTAAGTAGCTCATTAATGTTCATGTAGACAACATCCACAGCTCTATCTTCATGAATCAACCTCGTCACCTCACCAAAAAACTTGATCAAGTTAGTAAGACATGATTTGCAGCGCACATTGCCATGCTGGCTCTCCCTAATTAGGCCATGCTTCTCCAAATGCTCGTAAGTCCTATTTTCAGGAATTCTAACCAGTAATTCCCTACCATTGAGATGACCAGTCTAAAGTTTCCAGGATAATAGTTTCCAGGTTCCTTGAATAATGGAACCAAGCTGTCTGGAAAAAGGGGAGGGGGGGGAACATCTTTTCAGGGTGTCATTGGGGGGGGGGAACATTCTTTTGAAGACCCCGACCTGGAGTTACACAGTGACTTCAGTTCTTTTCAGGAATAGGACCCGCTCTCAGGGCCTCACGCGGCTGCTTCTTGATATCCCAAGGATATGGCCTGGAAGGTCAGCACACGTTCAGTGTTCTAGTATTTCGTGGCTCTGACTGTTCCTCTGACTGAACCATTGTTGGAGAACACAGAACATCGGGAGTAGCGGATTAGCTGCCCGGGGTTGTGTTGTGGGTCCGGAGAGCTGCGTCTTTTTGGTGCCGACTCTTTGGACACAGAACTTGGAAAATGCGATGCAACAGACATTTAACATTGCAAATCAATGAGTTGTTTGTTATGTCTCCTCTCTCGCTGTGAAATGGAGACATCTCTCTTTCCCTTATTAGGGAGAGAGAGAGAGTCTGTACTATGTCGAATTACCAGGTGAACAAGTAGTTTTTGGGGTACTGCAAGTCTCCGTCTTTATTGATTCTTTGCTGCACGCATGGGTGCTCGGTAGAGGGTGCTGATGCTCTTTTGCTGGTGGGAGTGGGCAGGGGTCATTGCATTGCTGCTGATTGTGCTTGGAAGGGGAAGTTGTGGGGGCCTTTGGGGTTCTAACATTTTAACTGTCATTCATTCTTTGGGGTACTCCTCTGTTTTAGTGAATGTCTGCAAAGAAAAAGAATTTCAGGATGTATATTATATACATTTCTCTGACATTAAATATACCTCTTGACCTACCTATTGATGGTGGAGGAGAACTGGTTGGAATTTTGTTGCAAAAAGAAATGAAGGGATTAAATGCTTTCCTATTGGGGAATGCAGGGATATGAAGATTGATTTTTTTTTTCTATAGTTTGCAATTTTAATGGATAATTCTGGAAAAGAGTTATTGGATGCATTTCACATGCTAATCAAAGTCAATTATAAATTAAAATTTGACTTGAACAATCGTGATGTGCTCCTCAGAAAGCCAGCGTAAAAAAGGATTACATCTCTTTCTCAATATATGTATTCACTCTTTAACGGCCAATCCTGTTTCTCAGTGAGAGAAAAAAAGACAGAAGAAATATTTACTCTGTTCATGGAGAAGTAATCTCAAATTCCTCTTAGTACTTTAACTAACATTATAAAGCTGGTTCCAATACAGTTAAATATCATTTAATCCATTACTGGATAGCTTATCTTCAGAAGTTTACTGTGTTTCCTTATAATCTTTATTCAGCTTCTAACATTCTATATTTGTGGACAGTGACCATCAACAAAATGTATTTTTCTATCTATTTATCTAGGCTCCCAATCTATTGATTTAAAGGAACAGTATTTTCAACATATTGAGATCTCAGTCAAGATATCTCAAATACTTTTCTCCCCCCAGAATTAATAACTCATTATTTAGAAATTTCTGCCATCCTGGTTATCTTCCTCATTGGCTCCTAAACATCAGCAGTATTCTCACAGAGCTTCACCAAATAACCCAAGAGCAAGATTCTCATTTTGCATATTGCTTTGTACCCGTAATCCTAAAGATCTGCTATCTTGTGAGTCAGCTAATTGCTACATGTTACTTTATATAAGAAAATCATTACATTTAATGAATGTCACAGTTAGGCATGAAATCTTCTGCTTCTGGTTTTAAAACATAGCACTTATTTATGCTAAGTAATATCTGCTGACTTTGCAACTTTTTATTCATTCTAAATTGCTAACTGCTTGAATATTTTAAATCATCAGCAAACTAAATAAAATTTCAATTTTCTTCTTTGTCATCACTAAAACTGCCAGAATATGTATTCATAACAAGGCAATGACATCAGATCCCCTATTTATTGTCACTATGTTAAGCTAATTTGTTATTTTACAAAGTGAACAATCACCTAAGAACCCAAAACCATTTAAACCTCATTTCTGCCATGCATGTACTGTAGATGTTATTCATATTTGTATCATAATTTAAGTAATGAAAAGCTAGCAAGGCAATTCCACCCAAAGAATAAGCATGCTTTGTTGATCAATAACATGTCTGACTCCTGGAAGCACAAATCAGCTTTCCTGTGTTGTGTAACCAAAGGCAAATAACATTAAGGTATCTTATAACCCTAAATCTTGATTCTTAAGAGCTATCAGACATGCTACCTGTGTTGTTGTTGTTGTTCATCTTCTTCTTCGATGAGCAAATAGTATAATACTTCTGTCCTTGCTGTTTATTGCTTATGAAAACTGCTGTTCAATGATATATGATGCATAAGCTATGCAGCATCAATATTTTGCAAATACTTTCCATCACAATAGATGGAAGCAGTGAAAGCAGCAAGGACACAGAATATATTCTGGGCAGAATATTTCAATGTCCTTCTTGAGATTGTTCGGAAAACACCACTCATGGCTAAGCCATAGTCTGCCATCTAAGCAATGGAGCTCAGAGCCATAAGACTATAAGACCATAAGACACAGGAGCAGAATTAGGCCATTTGATCCATCTAATCTGCTCTGCTATTCCATCATGGCTGATTTATTTTTCATCTCAACCCCCTTTTCCTGGTTTCTCTCCGTAACCTATGATGCCCTGGCTAATTAAGTACCTATCAACCTCTGTTTTAAATATACCCAATGACCTGCCTCACAACTGACTGTGGCAATTAATTTCACAGAGTCATTACCCCCGACTAAAGAAATTACTCCCCATCTCTGTTCTAAATATACATGTATTTCTGAGACAGTGCCCATTGGTGCTAGACTCACCCAATATAGGAAACACTTTGCCACATACAGTCTATTCAGACCTTTCGATACTCAATAGGCTTCAATGGGATCCCCCCCCCCCCACCCATTCTTCTAAACCCACGATCCTGAGATTGTTTTCACAGCTACAAGTCTCACCTGTTAAGCAGAGTGATTCCCCCCTGTCAGGAAAGACATTAGCCCACAAGAGTAAGAAATCCTCCACCGCGATTAAATCTTTAGTCCGGAATGGGACAATTTAAAATTTACTCTGCTGGGATGACTGTATTTAGTTGTTGTATTATATAGTATGCTGTGTATATAGTTAAGGTGCATTCTCTATTGGGTTAGAGGTAATAGCTAAGCAAGGAGAAGTGTTGTGTAGTTAATATTTTTGTAATATTTGAGTATTTATATAAATATTTGCTTAAGTGTTATTTTTAAATAATTAATTATGGATTATATGTATAAATACATAATTTGCATATGTCATCATGCTACCATGTGATATGTACACACCTTGCTTAAGTTAGACACTAAGTTAGACTCATATTTCAGACTCCCATGTCTTCTTTTGAATTAATCTAATGTTTTGAAGTTACAAAACATAAGACCAATGCCTCTGCTATCTCGTCAGCTACCTCTTTCAGAATCCTGGTGTATAGTCTTCCCTCATGCCACTGAAATCCCCTTTATTCCACTGTAATAATGACACATCTGACCTTAATTTCTCCTATTCAAACTGCAGGGTGAATTCTATCATATTATGATCACTGGCTCTTAAGGGTTCCTTTGCCTTAATCTCACTAATCAAATCTGTGTCATTACCTAACATCCAATCCAGAATTGCCATTCCTCTTGTGAGCTCAAGCACAATCTGCTTTAAAAAGCCATTCTACAAATTCCCCCTCTTGTGATCCAGCACAATCCTGATTTTCCCATCTACCTGCACATTAAAATCCCCCATTACTATTGTAACATTGCCACTTTTGTAAGCCTTTTTTTCAATCTCCCATTGTAATTTGTATCCCAAATTGGGATACTATTTGGTGGCCTGTGTATAGCTCCCATCAGGATCATTTTACCCTTGCAGTTTTTAAATCCTACCCACAAGGATTCTACATCTTCTGATTCTATATTACCTCTTTCTAAAGATTTAATTTCATTTTTTACCAACAGAGCCACCCCACCCCCTTTGCCTACCTACCTGTTCTTTCAATACAATGTGTTGTCCTTGGATGTTAAGCTCCCGACTATAATATTCTTTCAGCCATGACTCTATGATCCACACAACGTCATACCTGCCGATCTCTTACTGTGCTACAAGATTATCTACCATATTCCATAAGGTACATTCAAATTTGGGGTGTATGGGGTGTCAGGGAGGGGTAGCACCTCTGGTGGGGTAACATGTTGCATCCTTTTCAAGGCGGTTAGTCCACCTTTGGTCCCCACCTGGCACTCAGCTCTCACCTGTGGCTCCCCGTAGCTGTTTGCATGCGACAGCGGCCACACCCCGGGCAACGGCTTTGACAAGCTGGCTAAACCAGGTGAGGGGAGCCGACGGGTCTCAAACCCTCAGTGAGATAGGGAGTTGTCTATCCCTGCATGTGAAGACTGACTCGGGCAGATTGAGCGGACGAGACCAATAGAAGGTCCAATGGTCAAGAAGGCGGTCTCTGCAAGCGTCATGGAACGTGTAGAGCAGGACAAGACACAGAAGACGTCCTGGTCATCTACTGCACCTAGTCCCATCTCCAGCCATCTCGACTCTGTCTTGCCACTGGATCCTCACTGAAATCCAAATCACGCGCTAGTCTCAGCACCATCATAATGGTGTCGAGGTCCTCATCGACGACGATGGATGAACACAAACATTCAAATATAGCACCTTTAGTTCTGTACTCATCACCTTTTTCAATTTTGCCCCCATGTTACACTTCGACTTATCCCACTGTTTGCATTTTCCCCTTACCTGTCCTTCCTCACAGTCTCACTGAACACTGCATGTGCTTATATACCACTAGCCCCACCCTCTGCCCTATCATTTCAGTTCCCAACCCTCTGCCAAACTAGTTTAAACTCTCCATCCATTATGGGTGTACTGGAAAAAATAACTGTGGACAGGCTACCGCTAATATTTAAAGAAACCCCTTACAACTTGCAACAAACTGAATTGTAAATAGTGGAGAACCGGGAGTCCTGTGCAAATTAGGAAATGCTAGGGAATATTCCTTTACGTATAAAGATGTTAATCTGCCTGATAAATCCCGGTAAACTGGAGGTCTATATATGGAGTTTTGAAAGAGGTTGTTATCCTCCAAATTAGGTTCTGGAATGATAGCTGTAGAATAGATGGTTGCACTTTTGTACTTTTAAGAAAGAGAGAAAGAAAAGAGGGGACTACCAACTTGTTAGCACAATGTTGGTAGCAAAAATGTTGGAACTTATTATAAAGGATACAATATGAAGACACTTGGAAAGTATATGAAGCAGAGAAAACTTGGATTCAGGAAGGTAAATTATGTTTCAATATTCTACCAGATTTCTTTGAGGACGTATCTAGTAGAATGAATGATGTGGCACCTATGGTTGTGATTTCTTGAATTTTCAGAAGGTCCTAAATAGGAGGTGGGTAAAAAAAAAAGTTTAGAATGCATAAACTTGGAGGTAAATTAATGGCCTGGATTGGAAAATTATTAACAGATTGAAAATCAATTGGTATGAAAAGGACAAGGGCAGTAAAAGGTTTGTAACACCACCAACTGGGATTTACCTTCCAAGCAACACACCTTCCTGATTTGGAAATACTGTACATCACTGTGCTTTCACCATCACTGGGTTGAAATCCTCAAATTCTCTCCCTAACAGTATTGTGTGCACCCACACCTCAAGGATTCCAGTGCTTCAAGAAAGCAGATCACCAGCAACTTCTCAAGAACAATTAAGGATGGACAATTAGATACTGACCCAACCTGTGAAGTAATTGTCCCATAATTAATATAAATAAACAAAAATATTTTATTTATTTATTTGTTTGTTTTTTTATTGATGGGACATGGGATTGGCAGTCTGTGACAACAAAAATTCAATAGGGATGAATTGTGAGGAACCTGCAAAAATAATGCAAAGGATATAGACAAGCTAAGTGAAAGGGCTACAATATTGCAGATAGAGCATAATGTTGAAAAATGTGAGACTATCTAATTTGATTAAAATAAGTTAAAGATTTTTGAAATTGGGAGACGCTGAGAAATGATGATTAAACAGACTTGAGTGTCTTTGTATCTATGCCATTGGAATGCAGGTGCAATTAGAAATACAAATTGATCACTGAAAATCCTAGCTGAGATGAAGTTCAGTTTTTATGCTGAGGAGAGTCTACATCAGATTGTATGGCTTTGCAATGATTCTAAATGTGATTGATCTAGAACCAATCAGGCAGCACAAAACTGGATATCCATACCTGCAAATATATACGTTACCACTGTCTAGAACCTCACAGCATGGCATTCTCCTCAGCTTGAAGTTATTTGCACCTGTCTCAATGACAACTGCAGAATCTAACACTACTCAATCTAATCATTCTCAAACTGCATGATGTTATCAATGACAGTGATATCAAGTGACACTTATTCATCTATAATGTGACAATTGCTACACCTGTTGCTACACCTCCTCCCTCACCACCATTCAGTACCACAAACAGTCCTTCCGCATGAGACAACACTTCACCTGCGAGTTTTTCAGGGTCATCTATTGTATCTGGTGCTTCCTATGTGGCCTCCTCCACATTAGTGAGACTTGATGTATATTGGGGGACGAAAATGTTGAGTATCTTCACTTAGTGCATGGCAAAAGATAGGATTTCCCGGTGGCCACTGATTACAGTTCAACTTCTCATTCCTATTCCAACATGTTGACCTTTTTGTGACAGTAGCCTTCTCTACTGTCACAACAAGGCCACACTCAGGTTGGAGGAGTAACACCAATATTCCATCAGGGTAGCCTCCAATCTGACGGCATGAATATCGATTTCTCTGGCTTCTAGTCACTTCTCCCCCCTCCTCCTTTTCTTTTTCATTTGCCCATTTTGGTTCTCCTCTCACTGCTTCTCTTCTCCTCACCTGCCAATCACCTCCCTCTGGAAACCATTTTATCCTTCCCTTTCTTCCATGGTCCACTGTCCTCTCCCATTACATTCCTTCTGCTGCAACTCTTTACTTCTTCTACTTAGCACCTCCCAGTTTCTTGCATCACTCTCCTTTCCATCTTTTTATTCTTGCTTCTGCACCTTCCTTTCCAGTCCTGATGAAGGGTTTTGCCCTGAAACATCCATTTATTTCCTTCCATAAGTGCTGCCTGGCTTGTTGAGTTCCTCCAGCATTTTGTGTGTGTTGCTCAAATTTTCCAGCATCTGCAGAATATCTTGTGCTCATCAATAGGCTGCTCATTAATATTCAATGTTTTATTTAGACTATTTGGCTCCAGTCCTCTTCCATCCTTTGTTTCATCATGGATCAAAGAGTTGAATCCAAAAGCCAAATGAGAGTGACTGCCTTTCCCATTAAAATAGGATTTGACAAAATATGATAGAACTGAAATCAATGAGTATTTAATGAAAAATATCTCTAATGACTGGAGCTTTGTTTTATGAAATGTTATAGCTGCTGGTAGACAATCCTCCTATTCCTAGGATGGCAGTGCAATGCTCTTCAGAATATTGTTCTTAGGCCCAACCAATCGTTAGTTATTTCTTCAAGGAACTTCTTTTCATCATTGTTTGAATCAAAATCAGCATTAGATTTATTATCACTAACCTATGACATGAAATTTGCTGATTTTGAGCAGCACTGCAATGCAAGACATAAAATACTATAAGTTACTATACATATAAATAAATTGTGCAAAAGAGAAATAGTGAGGTAGCATTCATAGGTTTATGGGCCATTCAGAAATCTAATAGCGCAGGAGAAGAAGCTGTTTCTGAAACATTGAGTCGGTCTTGATTCCTTACCTCCTCCCCGATGGTAGTAATGAGATGAAGACATGTCCCTGTTGGTGAGGTATACTGATGATTCCTCAGAAAATAAAGCATACCTTATCAGTATGCAGCAAGACCTAAAGCATATTCAGGTATGGATGGGTAATTAGCAGGTAATAATAATGTCACAAAAGAGCCATTCAATGACCATATCAAGTACGAGAGTATCCAATATCCTACCCTTAACGGTTAATGCCACATTTTTCATTGAGATCCAGAAACCAACAGCATGGTGGGTCTTCATCAAACAGAAATTCTATTGGACTATACATGTAAATTCTATGGCAGAGGGGAAGTCAGAGACTGGGTATCGTGTGGTGAATGACAAATATTCTGTTGCCCCAAAGTGTTTCCACCATCTCCAGTACACAAATCCAAAGTATGAACGAATACTTTCTCATTGCTTAGATATTTGCAGTACCAATAGCTCTTTAGAAGTTTAACAGCATCCAGGAGAAAACAGCCAAACTGATTAGTACCGCACCTACCACCATAAACATTAGTTCTGTTCACCACTAGTTGCTAATGGTATTGGTACAGACCATCTACAGAATGCACTGCAGTTACTCACCTAGACCCCTCAGTGAACAACATCCTGTAAACCTGTGATTTCTAAGCGATTGTAACACCACTAACTATACTGTACATTCCTTCAATAGAAAACAAATGAATTGGAAATACATCACTAGTCTTTCATGGGTATTGGGTCTAAAACCTCTTTCCCTGATAGATCTGTGAGCAGATCTTCACCAGAAGGACTACAGTGATTCATCACTGCCTGCTCATTTCTTTTTCCAGCAAAGCCTAATTCCAAACAATAAAAAACAAAATGCCCAGAAGTTCCATTGACTCTGCAAACAAAGTTACCATCAACTCAGTCAATACCTGTGCAGATCCAACACAAGGTTTTATGAGCTGAAGTAACACATAATTGCTGTACAACTTTGTAAATCTACCAATCCAGGTGCTGCCTATGCCAGCAGTTAATAATCAAATTACTAATAAGAATGAATATGAAAACTCTGAGCTCGATGTTAGCTCAATTCAGTAAGCATTAATTCCACAACAGCCACTCCACCAGTGTAAGCCTTAGATCATCAGATTGTAACTGGTTTCATTAAGACCAATTAGTCAATGAGAAATGGAACAATTGACATAAAATGTATTATTTTGATGTCTATTATGTCAAAAGTTAAAAATGATTTTAAACATTATTTATTGTACAGTGTAGCATTAAAAATCTCAACTTATGTGATTGTTGCTGAACAGAAAGATGAGCAGAGTATACATTCAGCTTCCTAATATGCAGTCTTAATGAGAATGGGTGTTTGCAGGGATATTGGCCATTTAGGCTATTTAAACTTCAGGTAAGATTTCTGAGCTTACCAGATTTGGCCACAAAATCTAGCTTTGTGGCACACCTTTGGTTTTCAAGATCTTTAATCAGAAACATTATTTCTATTTTTCTCTCTACAGGTACTGCACGACATGCTGAGTGTTCCATTTTTATCTCATGCAACATGTATTTGACAATAATCCATCAGGTTGCACTTCAAAGATACAACTAATGACATACAACTCATTTGTATAGCAGCAGATACTGCTTAAAGTGATCATTAATGAATTGTAGATTAGTAGTTACTGTACTGATTTCTTTGTAGTACAACTGTGAGTAAAGTCATGCTGGATGATTCTAGTACATAGAAATGTGTGCATTTACAGGGAAATGTGTGTCAAGAGCTTTGAAGTATTTGTGCTCAATTAAAAGCCTTTCCATTACACTGGCTGCCTGAACAACAAACCAGCAGGACAATAAAAAAGAACAAAGGGCTTGCCAAGCATAACAAATTGTTGGGAGATGGAGGAGAAGGAGACAAGGGCCTTAAGAAAACAGCCATATTCATTACATATTTTGTGGAAACTATTCTTCTATATCCATCTGTAAAGCCCTGGTTCACATCTTTAATGTTATGCTGTAGGTATTTCATTTAGATTATGAGAACACTCAGTCCTCTTTTATTGTCATTTAGAAATGCATACATGCATTAAGAAATGATACAATGTTTCTCCGGAGTGATATCACAGAAAACAGGACAAACCAAAGACTAACACTGACAGAACCACATAATTATAACATATAATTACAGCAGTGCAAAGCAATACCATAAAATTTGATGAAGAACAAACCATGGGCATGGTAAATAAATTCTCAAAAGTCCCTGAGTCGATCGACTCCCGAGTCCCTGATAGCAGGCAGCAAAAGGGAGAAACTCCCTGCCATAAACCTCCAGGCACCGTCAACTTGCCGATACCTTGGAAGCAGCCGACTACAGCCAACACTGAGTCCGTCCGTCCGCAAACTTCAAGCTTCCGACCAGCCTCTACAATACAGCCTCCCGAGTGCCATCCTCTCCCGAGCGCCTGCAACCTTGCCCCGGCCGTTGAAACAAGCAAAGCGGAGGACTTCAGGGCCTTCTGCTCCAGAGATTCTGGTTACCACACAATAGCAGCAGCAGCGAAGCGGGCATTTTAGAAGTTTTCCAGCTGTACCTCCGTACTCTCACATCCATCTCCATCAAATCAGAATTGTGCACGGTCCCCTACTTGATAAATAACTGACATCACCACCGAAGTGGCCGTGCACACTGACGGCATCTTCTTCTCCCTACATTTAGTAGAAATGTAAGAGCAGTCTGCTCTGCTTTCAGCTTGTCTGGGTTATTTTTGAAGATAAGGGATGGTAAGGAATGTGTGCCATCCAATTAGGATGCTGGAATTGGGGAGAGATTTTTTTTTTGGTGAGGGACATTAAGATTGGTCTTGGAGCTTTTGTTTGGCTGGAGATAAAGAGAGAAGAAATGGGGAGAACCATTTGTAGGATACAACCCGGTGGGAGACCTGTTTCTTCAAGATGGATAGCGAGTGACGTTCAGAAGGTGGTGTGGGCTTTCAGGCAGACCGAGGGCCCAGTGCGTGAGTGATCGAGAAGTTCAAGATGAGCTCCAACTTGTGCATGTTTGACTTTTTGAGTAAAATGTTCCCTTTTCTTTTTCTGATTTTCTTTACTAACCCTTAAGTTTAAATAAATATAATTCCTTTAATCGTATGCAGTGTGCTGTCTGTTATTTCATGGCACTAATTTGCAAGAGGATAGCAAATTACACGGCATCCACACAACTGGAGTGTGGGGTGGGAGAGCCGTCTCAAACTCACGAGCTTGGCCGGACTGCAGAGCATCTTCCCTAGACTTACACAGCCAAGGAAACCAGGGGTTTCACACCCAACAAGGAACAATGTAAGAGCTACCCAGCATTTACTATGGCAATGCTACATGATGCAACCATGAAGCTCTTTTATTTTGTGACATTGTGTTTCATAGTGAACCATGTTGGTTATCTGCGTAGCGCGACTGATTCAGATTTGTTTATCACAACATACAGTGAAATGCTACATTTGTGTGAACACCAACACACCCAGGGATGTGTTGCAGGCAGCTTGCAAGTGTCACCATTTATCTCAGCGTTAAGATAGCATGCATGCAATGTTCAGCAGACCAACTCAAGCAGCAACATCAATACAACAAAACAAAACGTTAATAGCAAAACAAGCCCCTTTCCTACCCAGCCGCCCACACACAGAGACAGGCTTCCAGCCACAGGACAGGCCACTTCCTGGCTTCCGACCTGCAGAACTTGGCCCTGGACTTCACACTTACTTTACAGCATTCTACTGTCCACCAATATCTACGGCACCAAGGGCAACTAATAGATAGCGAAAACAAATTCTAACTCTGGTAACTTCTGACTTGGTGCTGAGAACAGTGTATGAGACTCTGGCTGATTTTTTTTTTAAATGCTATCTCAGGGAATATTGTAAAATAAACCAAAGACATGCGAGAATAATGATTTTGTTGGCTGGACCTCTCTGAAGCAGCCCTAGACTAGCTCTCAGGATTTGTCCGTCACTGTACATTGCACAAATCCACTACAGTAAGTGATCAACATAATAAGCTTCTACTGCCAACAACTGTGCATTGAAAGGCTGAAGAAAAGCTCCTGCAGACAGTTTCTTTTCTGGATTTAATACTGCGATCAAATAATTGTATTCTGTTACCAAGAAAGACAATTCCAAATCCCCAGGCCAAACTCTGATAGTTCCTAAGTTACTGTTTCTTTTTTACTGAAAATCAGTCTGCACAGTCACAAATCAAATCAAAATATTTTAAACAAGGCCATCTAAAAGAATGATATCTACTGAAGTGGAAAAAATACTCTTTGTGCAGTTCTTCAATGCCTCCTGTGTGGGTCTTTGCCAGTTCTTGTGCTTCTCTACTATACCCTGCCAGAGACTGCAGAATGCTTTCTGGAAACCCCACTGATTTGAAGTGCAGGAAACTGCAAATGACGACAAAAGTCCCAGATGTGAAATATTAACTCTCTTTCTTTGTCCACAGTTGCTACCTGACTTGGCGGAATGTTTCCAGATTTTTCTGTTTTTATTTTAGATTTCCAGCATCTGTAGAATTTTTATGATTTTCATTTACTGTTCAGTTCACTACCATTTCTGTTCCAAAAATATCAGCTTTGAAGGAGGTCTTCTTCAAAGGTCTTCTTTGGTCTCTAGCAGGACTTCCAAATGTCGATTCTTTGCCTGTGCACCCTCAGTAGTTTCTCCTTCCCTTCTAGCCTTCAATGAGGCTTTCACCACAATGCATAATTCACTTCATACTTCTATTTTTTATCGAAATGAATGAGTACAGTCTAACTGATATTAAAGGCACTTGATATAGTACCTGGAAAATGTGGTATTGAAAATCAGAAATGGTGATTTTTTTTTTCTTTACAGGAACAATAAAAGTCATACAACTGGACATGACAAGTGAAGATAGGACGAAAGGAACTACTTGCATAAGTCATTCATGATTCCTTTTAATGCACATTAGCTGATGTTATGGTTCATATGGGTCCCCCTCTTCTGCCTTATCATCATAAAGCCTTCCTAATAAGGAAATGTTTGAGGTTAGCAATGATGATATGAAGTCATTAACAATATCATGTTTTTAAAAGGAATCTTAGACATATGATGGCACAACTTAAACCTCTGATTTGCTCAAAAAGTAATAATGGGCAAATACTACAAGTTCTAAAAAAATATAAGCTTTCAAAGAACAATGTTTTTTTAGTCAATGTAATGGTGGCTGTAGAAGCTTTCAGCAACTATTTGATGTCTTGTCATAATCACACATCTAAACCTTGCATGAAACTGCTATGCCATTTACTCATAAGTATTGATGTTATAAGTAGTTTTTTCAGCAAATATATTTTCTTTATTTACCACTTAAACCAACTTACAAGTTTTTATACAACATATTTCTCATCTGCATATTTCAATGTGAGCACTAATCAACAGTAATATATAGGAATGTAACAAAAACAAAGTCACATTACTTTCCATTATAATACCAACAAAAAGTTCTGCTATGATAAAGAGACTAGCTATTGCAATTTTTTCTAATTATGCATATTAGCAGACTAGGAAGATTAGAGATTGGAAAGTTAATGATGATGAGCCTTAAGTAAAGATCAGTTTTATTTGTTGCATGTACATCGAATCATCAAAACATACAGTGAAATGCGTTGTTTTGCATCAACAACCAGCACAGACTGATCAAGTTCTGCGGACTGTGCACAAGTGTCTCCAGGCTTCCAGCACTGATAATGCTGGCTGTGCATCTTTATCAACCTCTAACTTTTGCATTGATCTAACAGGGATTAAATGTCAATACTCAGTCTCAAGAAGTTTGTAATCATATTTTTAATACTTTTTGGTAGCTTCTATGAAGTAATTGTTCATTATATTGTTTTACTGCTTTATCCATGAGATGTGTTCAGTTTGATTGCCTTTGGATATATTTATGACCTTTCCATGTTTAAAATAATGACCTTCATTTTGGTAGTACACTATCTCATACACTACGTTTTTCATCTATCCAATGCCGCTATTATTTTTTTTAAACAGTCCAGCCTGTTCTCTTGCCATTTAATAAGTGATCCCCAGTGACCTTTCTGCACACTTTTGTGCCTGTATAAACTTTCCTGCCTGCCCTATAATACTTTTGTCTGATTGAGGTGTTCTGCTGTCATCTGTCATATCCATCTTCTGGGACTTCTCTAGCAATGTATATTTTAGATGACACAACAGAATTTTCTGAGAATTGTTTTAGTTATTCTTAATATCTCATACACTGTTCTTTAATAATTTTCCCCACACGCAGCATATAATTAACTAACCATTGTGAGGATAATGGTGAACTTAACTCAAAATAGTTAAATTTAGTGAGGGCTTTGGAAGCAGCTATTATGGATATTAAGACTCAGCTAGTGCTTTCTATTTCCTTTTTAGAGATAGAGAATTAGATCCTTTGAGGTATGCTTTTATTCATCGTGGTATGTTAAGCACTGACATCCTTGAAGGTTGCACAGTTTGTTATTGATTTTCTTTTGAAGTTATTACAATTTTCTCTTTAAACTGTCCAGCACTACAGTTAGTCTCTGTTCATTTGAAAATATCTGAAATGAAGTATTTCTTCCATCAAGGAGATAGGTCTTCACAATTCCCTGCTGCTACAAGAAGCAACTGCTCATCATCTACTCAAGAACAGGCAATTAAGCATTGACCTTACACAGATTATAACCTGGAATTAATAACTGAATGTTTGCTATTCTGTTTTCTAGTAGTATCAGTATGCTCTTTATGAAAAATAAGACTGTAACAGGCCAATACACAAGTTAACATATCACTTAAATATAATTTTCTTTTGACAGAAGGTCAGGTCGTTGATTATCTTGAAATTAAAGTTTGTATCTTTCATCATCACAATAATTTTACTTTAGACTATTTTTTCTCATTAACTGTCATCCTCTCTAAATGATATGTTTTTATGTCAAAAGGAAGGTAAAGTCTAACATGGAATTTCTTAACCTATAAAGCCCACAATTATTTCTATGTTGCTGTTTTTTTTTTCTCCCCACATGCTTTAAGTCAATAATCTCCTACAGCCAAATCAATCTTGTATCCTCCAAAGGTTCATGTCATACTTGTGACAATTTGGTTAATTCTACATATCATTTAAATTTAGCTATTGCAGAAGAGGTAGCAACAATTCTGACATCTCTGTTGTGGTTTTAAATATGGACACAATAGAACAATATTAATGCAGCAATGTCATAGACAGCTGCCCAACAATGGTGTGTTCTGTTGACCCATTTAATTTTCCCTATATTGGCATCAACTCTCATTTGTTCCGCTATGTATTTACATACTGGGGACAATTATAGTAACCAGTTAAGCTATCAACCCCCACGTCTTGAGAGGAAACTGGAACACACTGAAGAAAATCATGTTGTTGCAGGGACAACATGCAGATTCATCATGGCTCCAGAAGTCAGAATTAAAACAAGGATGCTGGAGCTGTGAGCAGCAGCAGCTCTACTAGCCGTGGCACCATGTCACGCCAATTAATTGGACACCACAAATTACCTCCTGTATTTGAGTGGGCGGTAAGGGAATCAAAGTAGAGTTGATGGGCATATGAGAAGGTATTGGAGAGAAATAATTGGAGGAATGGGATTGATGTAGTTGCTCCGAAAGCTGGTAAAATGGCTTCATTTCATGTTATGAGAAAGTATAAGACATTTTTAGCTCCATCAGTAACTTGATGCCCAATTTGGGTTCCTCCAGGTTGTGACAGAGCTTTCTGACAAACATTAATAGAAAAATTGAATGCTGGGAGAACAGTAGAGGTACATGGGAAGGTAAGGTTTAGAGCGATAAGGGCCTAGATTATATAAAAACTTGGTTGGCATGGATGAGTCAGGCTGAGGGGCTTTTTTCTGTACTGTATTACTCTAACTCTATGGCTTTACAGTAACCATAATTAAAACTGAAGTAGCATTCCAATGAATAAAACATTAAATTAATGAACTCTACAGACTTTTATTAAAGATGAGTAAAGGGAAACTGATAGTCTTTCAGCTATATCTGTTTTAGTGGAAACTGGTGGTGATTACATAGACAGAATAGCTCTGTTAGTGTCCTTTAAAGAATAATTTTCAACTCAGTCTCATTCATCATCAATCTCATTCAGTGCCAGTGATCACCAATCAGAGTTCCTACTGCCGCCACATGGAAAGCAAAGACATGCTGTTAGGTTAGTAAGCTGTGGGCACGTTATATTGGCACTGGCAGCGTGGCTACCCTGCAGGCTGCCTCCAGCACAATCTTCACTGATTTGATTTGATGCAAACAACACACTTCACTGTATTGCTCAATGTACATGTGACAAAGCTAATCTTGGTTGCTTTCTTTCTTTTATCAATAGACTGGATGCCATCAATAGATTAAGATGATAATATTCAATCACTGTTCATCAGGTTCATTTAAATTTCCTCAGCTAATGAGGCACCCTACCTCACCCTCAACCTGAATGATCCAACAGGGATTTGCCAAATGACACCCCAGTTATTTGTACTTCACTGTACTATTTCTCCCAGTAAAATTTTGTGCAGTTTCTTTGACTGAAAGTAATAATAGAGGAGCATGACAGAAATGGCAAAACACTTGTTGGGAGCATTGTGGTACGAAGGCTAGTTCCAGAAGCTGACAAAAGACTTGAGTATCCAGAGGTCTAATCTGGGACAATGAAAAATATTTACCACTTATATAGGAATGGGCTGATCTATGGTACACTCAAAGAACAGAATATTGTCTCAAATCATTGAAGTTTGTTTTGAGTGATGTCTAATCAGTAGTATTAATACCTGTACCTTCATGACAATTGTTGCACTGTACATGATGTAGCATAACCATTCACCATAACCGACCCATCAATATTACGACCAGCAGGCTGTGACACTGTAAAGCACCACAGTGATGGAATGGTCAGAGCTGCTCTCCGAGCCATACAACATTTGGATATTTTTCATTATTCTCACATCATCTCTGGATCAAAGTCATGGATTTAGCTGTAATAATCTTTACTGATTATAGCATCAGATGAGGATGTCAGGATGTCCAGTTTCAAGAGTCAGACCAACTTCCATGAACACAATAAAAAATAGTGCAAAAGTTTATAGAAAGTTTAGTTGTGCGAGATACATCTGGTGATTGAAATCCCCTCATTTTCTTTCTACTGTGCTTGGTTAGAAATAAAATTTAGCTGGTATTGGTGAAATTAAGCAAATAAAATTGGTGTAATCAACTGGAAACTCCAGATCATATGTTTATCCTTGTTAAGTTTTGTTTTTGTTGGGAGGGGCAGCTTAATTAGCATTTCATTTTTTTCGTACTGTGCAATACGAAAAAATATTTTGTCCTTATTCTGTGTGATCTGGGCAAGAAACCACCATGTGTGAGATCAGAGGAAATATAAAAAGCCTTAAAATTGGATTTGATTTCAGATTCTTCGCAAACGTTCTCATTCCACACTTCAGATAACTGCAGTAATGAACATCATACTGATTTATAATTCAGTACAAAATTTAAGAAACGTGATTATTTTAATGAAAATATTTGAACCTTTTACTCCTGTTTTTCTGTGTACACATGTTGCCTGTCTGTAGAGTATTTCCAGCATATTCCATTTCATTTAAGATGATCCATAGCAAAGATAAGACTTATTTTATTTTTACTGCACCATAAAGTCATACAAAATAACAAGATGTTCTGCTCAGCCAACAATGCGGATAGTAAATCAAAGCCTATACTTGTATTATAATTAATTCATAAAGTTTCATTGAATTCATAAAAACTAATGTTTCATACAGAAAGTTTCCTTATGAAATATCCAGAAACAAAAGAAATGATGAATGATTTCAAAATGAAATCAACTTGGGTATTTTTTAAAGGTCATTCAATTCTCAGCTTATAGGAGCTGCTGCCACTGCCAACATTCAGAGCACGTTTTTGTTGATCTTGGTGGTAGTGAATCACCTTTTCAAACAGCTGTGGTTCTTTTATTGAAGGTGCTCTCACAATACTCTTGAGGTGTGAATTCCTGGACTTAGAATCATTAATGATGAAGGAATGGCAAAATCTTTCCAAGCCAGATAATGTGCAAGTTGGAGGTGGGTGGTGTTCTACCTGCTGCCTTGCTCCCTTGGGAGTAGAGATGGCCTGGTAGTGAAGTGCTATTGGAATATCTTTGGTGAGTAGCCCAGTCACCTTTTGTAAGTGCTATACCCGGCAGCTACCCTGCACGAGATGTGAGCAGGTTGCTTTGTCCTGGATGGCATCAAAATTCTGTCAGTGGAGCTTAATTATCAAATAAATATTCCATCAAATATATCAAACAAACTGCAACTGCCCTTCAAATCCTTGGAGGAAGAATTCAAGGTAACAAGAGCCAGAGAAGTGCTACAGTATACGGACTCAAGTGACCCGAAGGTGGCTAGAGCAGGGATCCAAGTAAGTACTGGCAAGAAGTTGAGGGCAGAGGAAGCTGTTCAGGAGGCAGAGGCGAGGCTGCGTCACAGGAGGCTGGTGGGAGTGGTCACACGAAGCCGAGCTGGGCTAGAATCCTTTCCAACTCCCCAAATGGACACCAGAGGGAAGCAAAGGCATCATCTAGTTCAGGAGGAGGTGAGAGCAGCAGTGGAGGAGATGAGAGCCTGCAAGGTGGTGGGAATGAAGCAGCAGGGAGCTTGGACAAGATGGGAGAATGCAGTTGAGAGGAAAGTGACCTGGGCTGATCTTTGGAAAGCCAAACCACACCGCATCCAATTTCTCATCTAGGCAGTGTACGATGTGCTTCCAAGCCCATCAAACCTGCACACATGGGCAAGGCAGAGTCATCTGCGTATCCACTGTCCTCCAAGCGAGGAACCCTGGAACACATCCTCAGCGGCTGTCCAAGGGCACTTGATGAGGGACGGTACAGGTGGAGGCATGATCAGGTTCTGAAGACCATCGCTAAAGCCTTCAGCGCAGGAGTTGAGTGGGCGAAGCGGTCCTGACCCTCCAAGCAGACCATTGCCTTTGTCAGAGCTGGGGAGCAGCCAATACCTGCCAAAAGAACATCTGCAGGCATTCTGACCTCGGCAACGGACGGCAGCTTTTGGTGGACCTCGAAGGGCAGCTTATATTCCCCGACCATATCGCAGCCACCACCCTGCGACCAGACATTGTCCTAGTGTCTGAGTCTACTAAGCAAGTGGTGCTGCTGGAGCTAACAGTCCCATGGGAAGATAGCTTGGAAGAGGCCTTTGAAATGAAGCTCTCCAAGTACGCAGGACTGGTCAGCAACTGTCAGCAGGCTGGATGGAGAGCGAGGTGTCTCCCAGTGGAGGCTGGTTGTAGGGGATTCATAGCCCATTCTTTAGTTAGTGGGCTAAAGCCCTTCAGCATTTTGGGCATCGAGGGAGAAAGGAAGAGGAGAGCCATCCACAGTACCACCGATGCGGCAGAGAGGGCCTCAAGATGGCTGTGGCTCAGAAGAGGGGAGCCATGGAGTCATAAGTAGCTAGCCATCTGGACACAAGCTGGGGTTTGATCAGCCCCGGCTGGGTCACCTGGAGGAGGTTGTATGATGTTGAAAGACCTGGAACACCCGATGATTCCAGGAACATCACTGAAGATGTGTCCAGAAGCATCAATAGACATATGTACACAACACCTTGTGGATGATGGAAATGCTTTGGGTTATCAGGGGGAGAGTCTGTAATGAAATAATATGGAAGAGAATGGGTTGAAATCCGTATGTTCCTGACTGAATTCTGAATTGTTTAAATAATTTAGTCACTTGGGCAACTAAGGAAGTGTTCCTATGACAGTGTCTCTTATTTTCATTATACACCAAAATACCTGTATGTGTAATAAAGAACAGTTGAAATGTCAATCTGGCACAGAAGGGGAACTTGATACACTCTTTTTCCTACTTCAGACTAACATTTAAGTGATAAATATTTAAACATTCTCCAGTATCCTTGTTAAAAGTTCAAATCAACCTACATTTACTGTATATATTAAAACTCTACCTGTGTCAACACAACTATGATAGTTACACTGTTTATGCAGTGGTGACCTGTGCTATCTAATATAATCCTAGCTCATACATCTGAGCCAGCAATATTGGAATGAATTACCCAAAAGGTCAATATGGTTTTACTTCATTGAGATGAATTTTAAAAGTACACAGATAAGGAGATTGGTGTTATGACAATATCCATGGAATCATGTGGCACAGAATGAGATTCATCAGCCCATTGTGTACTTGTTAGCTCTTTTTAAAGAGATATTGCACTTAATATAACATTTCTCTTTTCTTCTCAAGTTCTTCTCAAGTACATACTCAATTGCCTTTTAACTACCTCCATAGACACTGTTTGGACACACTTGTTATGCATTTTCATCCTTTTCCGTTTGTCCTCTTGTTACTAATCCATTATCCATTTACCAGAGCCAATCAATTCTCCCTTTGTCCATCAAAATCATCCAAAATTTTGAATACATACAGGTCAATTTTCTCTTCTCTAAAGAGAACAGTTCATTTTTTTCCCTAAATACCTGTACACAAGTATCCTCAGTGTATTATAAGCCCTGCTTCGTAGTCTCTCTAGAATCCTGACATGCTTCATAAAATATTAGAGAAACTTGGTTTCATGAGGGGCATGAATGTCACCTCAGTGTTCCAGGGTTCCGTTGTTTCATATGTGATAGAGTGGAAAGGTTAAAGGGGGAGGGGTGGCATGTCTAGTCAGAGGAAATGCCGTAACAGTGCTCAGACAGGACAGGCTGGAGAGCTCAACTACTGAGTCTATATGGGTGGAACTGAGGAATAAGGATGATATGACTATATTAATGGGATTATGTTATAGACCACCCAATAGCCAGTGGGATTTACAAAATATAAGGTTGTAATAGGAGCTTATTTTAACTTTTCACATATTAATTGGGACTCCCATACTGTAAAAGAGCTGGATAGGATAAAGTTTGTCAAATATGTTCGGGAAAGTTCCGTTAATTACAGAGGCCCAACTAGACAGAGTATGATACTAGATCTCCAATTAGGTAATGAGACAGGGTAGGTGATAGAAGTTCTTTTAGTGGAATACTTTGCATCTGGTGGTTATAATGATACTAGTTTTAAGATGTGGGGGTAGAAGGGTGGGTTGGCAAGTTAGCAGACGACACAAAGGTTGGTGGTGTTGTAGATAGTGTAGAGGATTGTCAAAGATTGCAGAGAGACATTGATAGGATGCAGAAGTGGGCTGAGAAGTGGCAGATGGAGTTCAACCCGGAGAAGTGTGAGGTCATACACTTTGGAAGGACAAACTCCAAGGCAGAGTACTAAGTAAATGGCAGGATACTTGGTAGTGTGGAGGAGCAGAAGGATCTCGAGGTATATGTCCACAGATCCCTCAAAGTTGCCTCACAGGTGGATAGGGTAGTTAAGAAAGCTTATGGGGTGTTAGCTTTCATAAGTCGAGGGATAGAGTTTAAGAGTCGCGATGTAATGATGCAGCTCTATAAAACTCTGGTTAGGCCACACTTGGAGTACTGTGTCCAGTTCTGGGCACCTCACTATAGGAAGGATGTGGAAGCATTGGAAAGGGTACAGAGGAGATTTACCAGGATGCTGCCTGGTTTAGAAAGTATGCATTATGATCAGAGATTAAGGGAGCTAGGACTTTACTCTTTGGAGAGAAGGAGGATGAGAGGAGACATGATAGAGGTGTACAAGATAATAAGAGGAATAGATAGAGTGGATAGCCAGCACCTCTTCCCCAGGGCACCACTGCTCAATACAAGAGGACATGGCTTTAAGGTAAGGGGTGGGAAGTTCAAAGGGGATATTAGAGGAAGGATTTTTACTCAGAGAGTGGTTGGTGCGTGGAATGCACTGCCTGAGTCAGTGGTGGAGGCAGATACACTAGTGAAGTTTAAGAGACTACTGGACAGGTATATGGAGGAATTTAAGTTGGGGGCTTATATGGGAGGCAGGGTTTGAGGGTCAGCACAACATTGTGGGCTGAAGGGCCTGTACTGTGCTGTACTATTCTACGTTCTATGTTCTATGTAAGATAATTATGGAAAGATATAGGTCCTGTCCTCACACTGAGGTTCAAAACTGGAGAAAGGCCAAATTTGGTAATGTCAGAAGGGATCTGGCAAACGTGAATTGGGACAAGTAGTTTTCAGGCAAAGGTGTACTTGGTAAATGGGAGGTCTTCAAAGGTGAAATTTTGAGAGTACAGTTTGTAGGTTGCTGTTAGAATAAAAGACAAGGATAACAGATTCAGGGAACCCTGGTTTTCAAGATATATGGAGGCCATGTTTAAGAAGAAGGAGGTGCATCGCAGGTATAGCCAGAAAGGAATGAAAGAGATACAGAGGAATATAAGCAATGCAATGGAATACATAAGAAGAAATTAAGGAGGGTTAAAAGAAAGCATGACGTTGCTCTAGCAGACAAGGTGAAGGAGGAGGTGTTGCTTGCTGTCTTAAGGTAAATTAGGGTGGATAAATCCCCAAAGCTTAACAGGTTTGCTCTCAGACCTTATGGGAAGCGAGTACAGAAATTGGCAGAGGCCCTAGCAGAGATATTTAAAATGTCCTTAGACACTGGTAAGGGGCTGAAGGATTGGAGGATAGCTAATGTTGTTCTATTATTTAAGGAAGTGTCATACAGGGGGCATTGAGAGCGGACCCAAATGCAAGACACAGACACTGAAGTACCAGGAACAGGACTAGCTTTATTGAGATAGCAAGGTGAGTAAGGAAGAAACAATGCTGGACATTGACACAGGTCCTGGACGAGACTAGGATTCAGGGCCTGGGCTAGGACTTGGTCTAGAAACAAGGGACCCGGACGGGGAACCAGGAACGAGGAGCCTGGACTAGGAACATGGAACTCCAGAACCCGAGCCTGGATAAGGACCCGGAACACAGGGCTTGGTGGGGACTCAGAACCTGAGTCTTGACTAGGAACCGGAACCTGGGTCTAGGCTAAGACTCGGGACTAGGATCTTGGCAAGGACAGGATGTGGCTACAGGACAGGACAAGGTACTCCAGCACAGGACAAGGAATCCCCAGCAGTGGGCTGGGCGAGGAACCGGAAATAGATGAGGACATGAAGCCCAGATTTGGACAGGACTGGAACATGGCGCCTGGAGTTGGTCTTGGAATGCAGGAACACAGTGCTTTGAATGTAGACTGGATGCTCAGAGCCTTGGATGTGGACTGGACACTCAGAGCCTTGGACGTGGACTGGACAAGGTACTCCAGGGCAGGATGTGGCTCTTGGACTCAGCTTGGTTAGGCTCTTGGGTACGGAGCTGGGACTCCACCTTGGAGTGCAGGGCCAGGACCCTTTCCAGGAAGCAGGGCTGGGACCCTTTCTAGGACGCAGGGCCAGGATGCTTTTGCAGGGCCAGGATGCTTTCTGGGACACTTGCCGAGGTAAGCTGCTGAGTGACTCCTAGACTGGACAAGGCACATAGACAGGACAAGAACATGAAGCCTTGACTTGGACAGGACTGGAACACAGCACCTGGATCTTGGATCACAGGAACACAGAACACAGAGCCAGGACCCCTCCTTGGGGACAGGACTTAGGGCCAGAGCTTTACACAGAGTCAGGACCCCTCCTAGGGAACAGGACCTAGGGCCAAGACTCTTCTTTGACGCGGATACTAAACACAGGGACAGAAAGAGATAGTTCCTTATCTTGGTGGGGCAAGGCTTCAATCGCACTCCGGCGGTTGAACTTGATGGGGATGCAGGCAAGGTTTCAGAAGGAAGGGGAAGGGAACGGTCCAGCCAGGAATCCTTGGTTTGAGAGGTATTTATGTGCCAGCCCCAAAACAAGAATCGAGTGCCTCAATTAAGGCACCCAATGGAACAAGGGAAAACAGGAAAACCCAGAATAAGGAATTACTGGACCGGACTGTGAACCGGAACACGGACTTCACGAACTGGACCATGACAGAAAGTCCCTCAGAACAAGCCAAGAAATTAGAGGCCAGTGATCCTGATATCAGTAGTAGATAACTTATTGGAAGGTATTCTAAGGGACAAAATATATAAGTATTTGGATAGAGAGAGACTGATGAGGGATAGTCAACCCAACTTTGCATATGGGAGGTCATGTTTAACCAATTTTATAGAGTTTTTAGAGGTAATCACCAGGAAAGTTGATGAAGGCAAGGCAAGAATGTTGTCTACATGGACTTTAGCAAGGGTTTTGACAAGATCCCACAAGAAAGGTTGGTCAAGGAGATACAGTTGCTTGGCATTCAACGAGAGATAGTAAAATGGATGAGACTTTGGCTTCACAGAAGAAGCTGGAGTGCTAATAGATGGTTGCATCTCTGACTGGAGGCCTTCAATTTGTGGTGTGCCATGGGAATTGCTGCTGGGTCATTCTTGATTGTCATCTATATCAATAATCAGGATGATAATGTAGTAAATTACATCAGCATATTTGTGGATGACATCAAGATTAGGGCATAGTAGAAAGTGATGAAGGTATTGAGTACAGGAGCTGGGATGTTATGTTAAAGTTGTATAAGACATCAGTAAGGATAATTTGGAATGTTGTCTACAGTTCGGTCACCTACCTATAGAAGAGATATCAATGAGATTGAAAGAGCGCAGAGAAAATTTGCAATGTTGCCAGGACCAACGACCTCATTTATGGAGAAAGTTAGATTAGTCTAAGACTTTATTCTCCAGAACATAGGAGAATGAGAATGAGGAGAGATCTGATAGAGGATGTGGAGTACAGATAGAGTAAATGTAATCAGGCTTTTTCCACTGAGGTTGGTTGAGACTAGAATTAAAGGTCATAAATTAAGGGTGAAATGTGGAATGTTTAAGGGGAACGTGAGGGGAAGATTCTTCACTCAGATAGTGGTGAGAGTGTGGAACAAGCTGCCAGCAGAAGTGGTGGTTGTGGGTTCGATTTCAACATTTAAGAAAAATTTGGATACCTGCATAGATGGAAGGAGTATGGAGGGCTACAGTCCTAGATAGGATGAGGCAGATTAATAGTTCAGCATGGACTAGATGGGCCAAAGAGCCTGTTTCTGTGCTGTAATGATTCCTGACCCTGATTCTATATTAATAACTGCACAAATTATTTCAGATAATGCCTAAAGAGCAAATGGTACTATTACTTAAACAACAGGAATTCTGCAGATGCTGGAAATTCAAGCAACATACATCAAAGTTGCTGGTGAACGCAGCAGGCCAAGCAGCATCTATAGGAAGAGGCGCAGTCGACGTTTCAGGCCGAGACCCTTCGTCAGGACTAAGTACAGTTAGTCCTGACGAAGGGTCTCAGCCTGAAACGTCGACTGCGCCTCTTCCTATAGATGCTGCTTGGCCTGCTGCGTTCACCAGCAACTTTGATGTATGGTACTATTACTTGCTTGTTTTGAGTATATTGAATGTTTGTTTTTACAAATAGAAATAACTTCATGTTTTCTTATAACTGCCTGTAAATTTTAACCTGTTACCTTTAAAGTTTTTCATTACTTTTTAGCACTTTGACAAAGCGATAGCAGTTAGATTACCCTTTCTCTCCCTATCATTTCTCCCTCAAAGTTTTAATTCACATTTATGCCATTAATCTGCATGTACCATTCATCTTTGGTAGGTATGGGTGGAGGTGGGAATTGTAAATGTTTCAAGTTGATGTTGCTGTGTTTCAACTTAAAATGTTGATAATTCATCCCCGCAACTCCCCACGGATGCTTCTCAACCAGCCAAGTTTCTTCCACAATTTGTTTTTATACTCTAGATTACGGCATCCGCAGTCTCTTGTGGCTCCTGTGTGCCAGACCTCTTTATTTCAATTGGTCGTCTACATTCTTCTGAATCTGTTGCGGTGCTGTTCACTATTCATTTTATTGCTGAAATCTTTTAAAATCTTAAACTTCTAAAATCTCCATATACAAAATCCCAGATTATTTTTCTATTACAAGCAAAACTATTGCTCTCAAATTGACTTCTGTGAGACCCTACTGAATACTTGTCACCAGTCAGAATGTCATCTGTTCACAATTACACTCTGCCTCCTATTCCTTAGCCAATTACACAGTCAAGTTACAATTGTTTCTTTAATACCCTATGCTCCTCTTCTAAATTGTAGGATGCCATGGTTTAATATTTCGGCCATAAGGTATAAGTACATTTATGTTGCTGTGCATTGCAGCAACGTCTTGCATTAAAACTATTCTGTCCTATGTGAGGATGGAATCACAATTACCTTGCTGTCATCACAGCATGTATATTTTATGCATTAATTCTGAATTATTTCTATTTTTGCTTTGGCTTTCAAATCTAGCATTTTTTTCGACAAAACAGTTTAACAATGAATCCTGCATATTCTGTTAAATGATTATTAAAAGTATGCTTGCAAATTAAGAATATATTTTATGTTAAAATGTTCTGTGTGGTTTGCACCCTACCAAGTATTACATTGTCAAGCAGAGATCATAAATATTTATCTTTATCAGTGAGGTGGCAAATTCCATCCTGAGTTTGCTCACTTTGAAACAAAAGCAAGATAATTAATAAAAGGAATTGTTGGATTCTTTAGCAGATAAAAAGAATACAATTCCATTTATTTACAGAGATTTTTATTCTGGAGATATTAATCCCCACAGAATAAATGTGTAAAAATGTCGAAGGAAGACAGCAGGATGATGATAATAAGCATTCATAGTTGAAATTTGTTGATCAGATAGTCTGGAGTAATGACTTGCATATCATTCTTAAGTTGGAGATTGCAAATTATTCACTTCCATTATTCAATGTAGATTTAATTTTGAATTCATGACTATCAAAATATCACAGAATTCTGACTGCTTAGTATAAACAGATTTGATGAGATGTCTAAAATAAGCTGCTTTTAGTGTTTTCCAGTTGTCTTTATCACAAAGCCTCAGGCATGTCTTGATCTAATTTCCTGTAACCTGAATCTTAAAAGAGTGATCTTCAAGGGTTGATAAAGGATGTAAAGGATGTTAAGAGAACCACATTTGATCAAAGGTATGCACCCAAAGATGTTTCATACTTACAGTAGGTCTAGATCTACTTGGCAATACAAAAAAATTATAACAAGAAATGGGTAGCTCTGGAACTAACTTCTCAGGAAAATTAAAAAAAACTAATTTTGCAAAGGCATCAAAAATATCTTTCCAACTTTATCATGTATTCACATATATCTTGACCCTTGCAGGTTGCTATCAAGCTTCCTTATGTGTTGCATACTGAATGTAATGTTAGAAGGCATTTTGGGTAGATGAACTACAATCAGAGCAACCGTAGTACATCTGTTCCTGTCCTCTCTGTCTCTCATGTGTGTGATTCATAGCCACCCGGCTTTCCAATGCCATAAATATAACAACCGGTGATGAGGAGTCAAGTAGTTACATGATATTGATTGTTTTGTTCCCTTCAGCAAGAGAAGTGCAGTGCTGGTGGTGCACCGCTGTGTAATGTGAGTGAGTGAAAAGAAAATGGCCACAGGAAGCGTGGTGAGTGAAGAACCTGAGGAGAGAGAACGAGAATGGGACAGATAAATAAAACAAATAAAAGAGGGCTAGGACTAGTTAACTTTTCTTGTGTTTGTGATCGTGTTTGAAGATGGCAACACTGTTTGGAAGTGTGGGGCCATATGACAAAACAACAAAGCAATGGAGTTTATGTACTGAAAGATTTTAATATTTTGTACTAGCAAATCAAATTTTAGCTGTGTTCCATTTGTGCTCCAATTTTCTGACTGTGATGGGTGCAAAAATGTTTAATTTATTATGCAGTCTATTGCCACCTGCTAAGCCTGGCCATAAGCCTTGATGACATAGCTAAAGTCTTAAAGGACCATTATTCATCAAAACTTTTGATTATTGCTGAGAGATTTAGATTTTACAAAATGAATCAAGAGAAAGGCAAATCTATTTCACAGTTTGTGGTGGTGCTAAAGCAATTGTCTGAACACTATGATTTTAGGCAGTTGCCAAATGACACATGATGGTATAGAATTGTATGTGGCGTGCATAGTGAAGCAATTCAGAAATGCTTGCTTACAGAAGACAAACTAACATTAGAGAAGGTAAATGAGATTAGTACATTATGGTGATGGCAGCTAAAGAAACACAGCTATAAAAGACATCTTCCCAAGTTCATAAAGTATCTACCGATTTTAAGAATAAGATGCATATTGGCAATCAATGTTACCGTTGTGGCAAACCTGAGCATTCAGCAAAAGAATGCTGGTATAAGAATTTAAGTAGCCGAAGCTGTTTCAAAAAGGGACATATTAAATGTGCCTGTAAAAGTAAAAAGATACTGTCAACCAAAAACACTGTAATAAAGAAAAATTACTTTTGGAAAAGCAAAAAGCAACATGTGAACAAGATGGAGCATACTGAGGATGGACTGAGTGACTTTCACTCTGTGGTTGAAGAAGCTTTACATATGTTACCTGTTTCGGGACAGAGAGATGGCTATTGGATGACCCTATGGTTGGATGGGGCCACAGTGAGGATGCAGGTGGACATGGGTGCTACATTATTGCCGGTGTCAGAGACAGTTTACGAGGAAAAGTTGCAGCATCTCACCCCAGAAGGGATTAGGTTGACTTAAAAAATTTAGACTGGTGAGGTTGTTCCAGTGAGGGGAGTAGCTCATGTTACAGTGGAGATTTAACAAACAGAGAAAGAAACTTACACTGTACATTGTTGCAGATAGTTATCCAGCACTTCTGGGCTGCTTGTGATTGGATCAGCTCAAACTTATCTGGCGTGAAGGGCACATGATTGGTGGGATCAGTGGTCTACAAGAGCTATTGAAGAAACCTACTGAAGTTTACAACAGAGAACTGAGCAGTATGAAATGAATCACTGTTTTGCCTGACACAAAACTCAAATGCCTGAGGGCAAGCTCTGTTCCATCCACCCTCAAACCAAAGGTAGCTGAATGGAAAGACCAATCCAGAGTGAGGTATTAGAACAAGTGTGTGTAAGTAAATGAGCAACTCCAGTGGTTCCTGTCTGAAAAAGAGTTGTACCTTTAAGACTGAGTCCTAAACCCCTCCTTTACTTTCTGTCTGTATACCCATGACTGCGATGCCACCCACAGCTCCAATATGCTAATTACATTTGCTGACGATGCTACATTGATTGACCTCATCTCAAATAATAACAAGGCAGCCTATAGAGACGTAGTGGTGTCAAGAAAAAAACCTCTCCCTCAATGTTGCGAAAACAAAGGAGCTGGTTGTGGATTACAGAAGAAATGGAGACAGGCTAGACCCTATTGACATCAATGGGCTTGAGAGGGTGAACAGCTTTAAGTTCCTCAGCATACACATCACTGAGGATCTCATGTGGACTGTACATACTGACTGTGTGGTGAGAAAAGCACAACAGCACCTCTTTCATCTCAGACAGTTGAAGAAGTTTGGTATGGGCCCCCGAATCGTCAGAACTTTCTATATGGGGCACAATTGAAGGCATCCTGACTGGCTGCATCACTGCCTTGTATGGGAACTGTACTTCCCTCAATTGCGGGACTCTGCAGAGAGTGGTGTGGACAGCTCAGCGCATTTGTGGATGTGAATTTCCCACTATTCAGGACATTTACAGTGACAGGTGCATAAAAAGGGCCTGAAGGATCATTGGGGATCCAAGTCACCCTAACCACAAACTGTTCCAGCTGCTACCATATAGGAAATAGTACCGCAGCATAAAAGCCAAGACCAGCATGCACTGGGGCAGCTTCTTCCATCAGGCCATCAGACTGATTAATTCACGCTGATACAACTGGATCTCTATGTTATATTGACTGTCCTGTTGCACACACTATTTATTATAAATCACTATAAATTGCACATTTCGCTGGAGACGTAACATGAAGATTTTTACTCCTTATGTATATGAAGGATATAAGTAATAAAGTCAATTCAATTCAATTCAATCTAGTTCCCATTGAAATGGAACAGGATTCTGAGACAATGACTACAGAACCTGCGTTAAAATCAAATGATACAGCATGTGCTCCTACATCACCTGTGCTTTCTGAGAACCACTACTAACAATGCAACAGCCAAGTCAAGATCTATGTATACATACACACCAAGAGATAAAATGACTTTGGCGTCATCCCCAGATCATCAGTATCCTCACAGGAACAGGCAGCCTCCAGACTGATTGAATCTCCACATTAGTAACTAATCCTCAGCACGTGGGGCAGAATAATCCCTAGGGTTATGACTGGTAATAAAGGTTATTGCTTCCTTAGTTCAGAAAAACAAATGATTTTTTTGTTTTCTTTATTATTAATTTTTTTATTGCAACACCAACAAATTACATTCAATACAACCAGTTGCCAATTACATTTTGACTGTTTAACCCAGCCACCCCCCACTCCTCTCTCCCCCCATCCCTCTCCCCTCCACCAATCAACTGAATAGTAGTACATACAAAGCATTCCTATTTTAACAAAAGATCTTTTAAGTTAGATATCACATTTGTCCACATTAAGATTGTGTTTGGCCATGCATCATTTACTCTTGCTGATGAAAGTTCCAGGTAAGAAATGTCCAAAAAGCTCCGAAGCCAGTGAGTATTTAAAATATCATGGGGAGGTTTCCAACGCTGGACTACAATCTTCTTAGCTGCAGTCAGGCCTGCCAGCCAGATTTTGCGTGTTCTTTCCGTAAGGGAAAGGTGGGAGTCATCATTTAGAAGATGTACAGTGGGGTCCATTGGTAATTGTACCCCCGTTAGTTCTGTAAAGTACTGATAACCTTCCCCCACAAACCAAAAACCCCTGGACATTCCCATACAACATGTATAAAAGAGCCAATGGCTCCATGGGGGCAAAATGAGCAATATGGGTCAGGAACCAGTCCCATTTGATGTCTATCCCATTTGATGTCTAATTCTCGGTGTTAAATATGCTCTATGACAAAATTTCAAGTGTATATACCGATGATTTGGGTTTCTCGAAGCACCAGCAGCGTTATCCCAAATCGCATCCCAGTCTAAGTCTTGTCCCAATTCAGATATGTCCCTATCCCAAGCTTTCATTCCTGATGTGGGCATATAATTCTGGGAGTTTAATTTATCATAGATATATGACACTATCTGTCCTGGAGCATGCTGTATCGAACTTAAAATGGTATGGTCCTTTAAATCTGACTCCCAGTGAACGCCGTAGGTTTAACAAGCTGATCTTACTTGAAAATAGAAAAAAAGAGAATGTTTATCAATATTATATCAAGATATCAGTTCTTGAAAGCCAAGGATAGTACTTGCTCCATTAATATCTTGAAGAGTAGTAATAATACCTTTATCCTCCCAAGTTCTGTTAGTGAATGGTTTCCCCCCAGATAGAAAACGATTATTTTTCCATAATGGAGATGATTTACACCATACACTTTTAAATTTTAGGAATTTTTCTGCTGCTCTAAACACTTGTAGCATATGAGTTAAAATTGGACGGTAATACAAATCACATTTTTTGGTAGACGTACCTATAAGGAGAAAGTCGTTCAACCTTATTGGTGCTATTAGCTCTTGTTCTATATTTTTCCATGATGAAACGTTATCCTCCTCCATCTAATAGCTAAGACTTTTTAATACAAACGCCCAGTGATACAATTTAAAATTTGGACATGCCAATCCCCCATTCGACTTTTTAAATTGTAGAACTGACCATTTTATATTGGGTCGTTTACCATTTCAAACATAGCATCGTAGTAAGGAGTCCAGTTTTTGCCAATATCCTGCTGGAGGTGCAAGTGGGATCATTGAGCTGATAAAATTAATGCTGGGTAAGATGCTCATTTTAATGACCGAAACGCGGGTCGGGACTGATGCTGGCAGGTGTCTCCATCTATTAATATCTTCCTCTACTTTTTTTCAGAATTAAAGAGTAATTTGTTTTAGCCACAGATGATAGGAAAGTATTAACTTTAATACCCAAGTAGAGGACTTCATTTGTAACTTTAATCTGGGGAGGAAGAGACACCTTACTTTTATCCGTATTAATCAGCATCAGTGCTGATTTTAACAAATTAACTTTGTATCCTGAAAGAAATCCAAATTGCTCCAGTGTTTTTAAAACATAGGGGAGAGTTTGCTGAACATTCGCCATATAAACCAGCGTGATGTCCGCGTAAAGTGATATTGAATGCGATGTTGTACCTATTGTAATAGGGGAAGATCTGAGGAGAGTTTCTAATTAAATGTACAAGTGGTTCAATAGATATAGTAAAAATTAAAGGAGACAAAGGGTCCCCTTGTCGTGTGCCCCGTCCTATGTCAAATAATTCTGAGAAACCTCCTCCCACACATACCCGGGCTGAAGGATTAGCATACAGTGTTCGAATCATATTGTTAAATTTATCGCTGAATTTAAATTCTTTTAGAACTCTCCAAAGATATGGCCATTCAAGGCAATCAATTGCTTTTCAGCACCTAGAAATAGCAGGCTGCAGGCAGGTGGGATTTTATGTGTTGCACTCAGTACGTGTAAGAGCCGGCGAATGTTATCAGATGCGAGACGCCCCTTGATAAAGCCCGTTTGATCTGGGCTAATTATTCTCCCAACTACTGTCTCAAGTCTACTGGCTAAGACTTTGGAAAATATCTTGAGGTCGGCATTTATCAAGGAGTTTGGACAGTAATTGGCACACTCCAAGGGGTTCTTACCGGGCTTAGGTATAACTGTGATCAGGGCTGTGTTTAGATCTCTATGGAAAGCGCCATTTCCAAAAGCATAATGTAATGTTTCTAACCATACTGGTCCAAGAATATCCCAAAGTGCTAGGTAAAGTTCCACAGGTATGCCACCTATGCCTGGCGTACTGCCCTTATTTGTAGCTTTGACTGATTTGAGTAGCTCATCCAGTGTAATAGGAAAGTCTAGAGTTTTTGGTGTCCTCTAACGACAACGTAGGGAGGTCTAATCCACTGAAAAAATCCCTGACGTCATTCTCAGAAGGAATTGAGCCACTTGTATACAATTCTTTAAAGTAATTCTTGAATGTGTCATTTATTTCCTCTGTTGAAGATACTTCTCCACGTTTAGCACATCTAATCGCTGGTATAGACCTTTTAGTTTCCTGTCGTTTGAGCGTTAGAGCTAAAAGAAGGCTCGGACTGCTGCCTTCTGCGTAATACTTATGCTTGGTTATATGGATCATATATTCTGCCCTGTTTCTTAATAAATCATTTAATTCTGCTTGTTTTGTTTTGAGCTCGTTTTCTTTTGTTATGGTGTATCTCCTTTTGAGATCATTCTCCAAAACCTTACATTCTTCTAAGGTGGAAATCTTTTGAAGCTGGCTTTTATGTAGGTAAGAACTGAACCATATAGCATTATTTTGTAAGAAACCCTTGATGGAGGCCCAAATCACTGTCACATCTGAGACACTTTTTATTTAAATTTATAAATTCTGTCAGTTTTGTTCTCAGTTGTGATAGAAATTCGTCATTTTTTTAGAAGGGTGGAGTTAAACCTCCACCTAGTAGCCTTATTTTTAATTTTGCCATAATTAAAAGTAGATATGACTGGGTTGTGATCAGATAGATGTCTGGGCAAAAATTCTATTGAGTGTACTAAAGGCAGCAGACGGGAGGATATAAGAATGTAATCTATCCGAGAGAAAGTTTTATGTCTTGTGGAGAAGAAGGTATAGTCTTTAGCAGATGGATTATGTACCCTCCACACATCCGTTAAATTTAAATCCACTAGAAAAAGGTTAAGTGCTTTGGAAGCAGATTCTTGAGAGCTTGATATAGTTGAGGAAGATTTATCGAGGTTAATGTTTACCAAAGCATTCATGTCCGAACCAACATATAGTTGGTGGTCACTTAACTTCAGTAATTGTGAGGTAATTGAGGGAAAAAAATTCAACCTCAAATATAGTTGGGGTATACAGGCTAATGAATGCAACCTTTTTACCCTGAATGGATGTGTAGCAAAAAGCTAGAGGTCCTTTCCTGTCGGCGCCCGTCCTTTCAATTGATACATTAATATTACGCTTCATTATTATCATAACTCCTTTCGTACGAGTACCATCAGCTGATGCCATAACGGGTTTATAAAAAACGGTTTTGAACCCTGGGAATGTTATTAGGTTTAATATGTGTTTCCTGTAGCAGCGCAATATCTATTTTCTTTCTGCGTAAGAAATCTAAAACCTTTGAACGCTTGTAGGGAGAGTTTAATCCTCTAACATTAAATGATACAATAGTAAGATTTTCTAAGTTATCTGTGTTGCTCATCTTCCCCTGGATCTGTTGTAAGTTGGTGGTGAAGCCCTGAGTTACCCCCTTCCCATCACCCCTCCCATTCAACCCTTTGCTTTGTAACATCTGTGAATGTCACTTAGCAATGTCGGACACCGAACACTGACATCAACCGCCCTCTTCCAGCACCAACAAATTAAAAAGGCAAAGCAGTTCTTATAGACAATCATATCAACGAGACAAGAAAAAAGAAACCTGGACAAACCCTTTAACCTATATAAGTAAAACCGTTTCCGTCCCACATATATTATAATACAAGATCAAGATCCCAACAGCTATCTTGCAAGAAACTGTCACTTCAATAAACTGTCACTTAGCGATGGCACTAATGACGTCTTATTTGGTGCCCAAAAATGTGAACAAGTCAACTGGAGACATAATGTTCTAAAGTTAGTCAGAACAAACTGCTGTTTGTCAGCTTCATTCTTGATGAAGTATTACATTTGGGTATATTGAATATTACTTTAAAACTCTGACCTGCAATACTCAGAAACAAATTGGCCCCTTAATTAACTAAATACAAAGGTGCGACGAATGACTTTCGGATAAAAGAATAATCAGAAAACTTCACATCTGGAATGTTAACTTGCCCGTGCCTGATAAATTGCGCATACAGGCTAGTCCGAGCTCTTAATGCTGTTCCATCTCCTCCCGAGGGGCGTGTGGACTTTACCAAGGTCTTCTTCCATAACTCCCAGCACCCATGCTTTCAGAGCTTCTTTCACTTCCTCTGCCGAGTTAAACAATATCTTCTTGCCTTTGATATTCACTTTCAAAATGGCAGGGTATATGAGGAACGAGTCGATCCCGTTCTGTCGAAGCTTAGCGCGGATCTCCTTGTATCCCTGCCGTTCCTGCATCGTGCTGGGGCGGTGGTCGGCGAAGAACTGCAGTTAGGTGCCATCAGGGAGAGTAGGTTTGGCTTTCCTCGCACCCTCCAGGATAGCCTGCCGGTCGGTGTACCGTAGAAGCTTAAAAATCATGGTCTGCGGTCTTGAGGTGTTGTTGGAAAAGATCCCATGTGCTCCATCGATCTCCAAAGGAGTGCTGCGGGAATTCTTGAGCGCTGGAATCCAATTAGGCAGCATCTTCTGGAGGTAACCTCTTGGATTGTCACCCTCAGCACCTGTCGGTAAGTTGACTAACCGCACGTTGTTTCTCCTGGATCTGTCCTCCAAGTCGTTTAACTTCTTCCATATCTTAGACACCTCCGCGAGACAGGAGTTAGTAACTTTCTCATTTTTGCGTAAGCAAACCTGAACGTTGTCTATTTTATTGAAGACCGTGTTAAATTTTTTAGCGTGAATGTCCGCTTGCTCCTTTAACGACCGGAGAATGTTGCCATTCTCTGCCATATGCTTCTGTATGGGGTAGAGAGCTTTTTCCAGCAACTCCCTTAGCATCTGGGCTACCGTTTCTTGCAGCAATTCCATCTCCGTTGCCATTGTTTGTTTAACTAGCATAACTATTTTTTCGGATGAATCGCTAGCTTGTTGTCGTCTGCTGGTATCTTGTTTCCTGGTTGAATTTGTATCTTTTTTTTGAAGCTATGTCTTTAGTTAGATCTTTCTCCAACTCAGCCTTGTATTAAGACCGTCTATGAGCCCTGAAGAACTTGAAAAAGGCGGGTTGTATGTCAGCGCTCAATGCCGTGCTGCCATCTTGCCTCGTGCCTCACCAGAAGTCCCGTTTTTTTGATGATTACTCCATTGAATGCTAATAGCTTAGCAGCTGGTCAGTGTATGGGAAGGCGAGAAGCCTTCAAAATAAAGGGGGAGGAATATATTATGTCTTCATGTATATTTTGACTGACTTGCAAATAAATAAATAAATAGCTGCACATTTCAAAGGTTCAAAAGTTCATTTATTATCAAAGTACTACTCTGAAATTCTTCTCCAGGTTGCCATGAAAGCAAGAAAGGTAAGAAAGGCAGCACAATCATCAACCCCCAAATCCCTCTTCCCCATATATAAAAAAGAAGCACATCACTCCCCATCCCCCGCCCAAACAAAAAAATAGGGTGAAAAATAACAAACATAAAAAAAACTATATGACTGAAAAAAAGTCTATACGTCAAGTCCATAACCAAAGTGCAACAAATTTATTCCTCACCTCTTCACCTCTCATGTGTGTTATTTACAGCCACCTGGCTTCCCAGTACCACGAACATAACAAACTCCTCTCAGTCATTAGAGCTTGGAAGCTCCACAAAATAAAAATAACTGGCACAAGATATGTATAGTGTAATGTACAAAATTGATGTAATTACTTTAAAATTTTGTTCTGCAAAGTAAAAACTTATTTGGCCATAGTGTTGAAGTGAATGTATATTTGTAATTTAATGGACTAAGATAATTACATATAAGAATTCTGTATCATGAAGCCACCATTTAGACGTAGATGAGAAGTGACAGATGGGTGAGATAATGGGAGAAGAAAGGGTGTTGGTTGGTGGCAAAGGAAGATTTTATTCAGTTTACCAAATTTTAATTGGTAATTGATACACTGCCAAAATTTCTTGTCTTATTTGTCTGACTGCAGATTAATCCATTGCTTCTCTCTTCCTTACACATCTTGTCTGAAGTGGGATTTCAAGGGTCCTTTCTGACATTTTCATTGGCAGAAACGCCAAACTCCTTTTGACATTGCAATTCATCTAAGCTAGAGGAGGACAGTAATCTTGAAAACTTATACTTGGCATTATGCAGTGCATGTTCCATTTGTTTTAACTAGCAACTCTCTCTGCATGTTAGGTGTTCAATGGTCTTCTTTTCTTTTTAATGGGTTCTATTGGAGTTCTTGGTTTCATGGCTGCCTGAAAGGAGATGAATCGCAAGGCCATTGATAATACTTTGATAATAAATGTACTTTGAACTTGGAACTTTGAACTCAGTAGTATTATGTTCCCAGAAAATATAGACAAGACAGTGAAGAAGATGGTTGGCACATTTTTTATTTTATAAATACAGTGCAGAATAGGTCTTTCTAGCCCTTCTGGCTATGCCACCAAACAATTCCTGACAACTTCCAATTAACCCTAGCCTAATCACAGGGCAAAGTACAATGACCAATTTATCTACGAACAGGTACATTTTTGTACTGTGTGAGGAAACCGGAGCACCCAGAGTAAATCCACACCTTCCATGAGGAGGATGTACTGACCATAAGACCATAAGATATAGGAGCAGACGTAGGCCATTTGGCCCATCGAGTCTGCTCCACCATTCAATCATGGGCTGATCCAATTCTTCCAGTCATCCCCACTCCCCTGTCTTCTTCTCATACCCTTTGATGCCCTGGCTAATCAAGAACCTATCTCTGCTTTAAATGCACCCAATGACTTGGTCTCCACAGGTGTGCGTGGCAACAAATTCCACAGATTTACGACCCTCTGCCTAAAGTAATTTCTCCATATTTCTATTCTAAATGAATGTCCTTCAATCCTGAAGTCGTGCCCTCTTGTCCTAGACTCCCCTATCATGGGAAATAACTTTGCGATATCTAATCTGTTCAGACCTTTTAACATTTGGAATGTTTCTGAGATCCCCCCTCATTCTCCTGAACTCCAGGGAATATAGCCCAAGAGCTGCCAAATGTTCCTCATACAGGAATGCCGGGATTGAATTCTGAATTCTGACACCCTAAGCTGTAATAGTTGGAATACTGTGATGCCCCATTAACTTCATCAGTCAGAGCACTGAATATAGGAGTTGTGATTTTATGTTGCAGTTGTATGAGATATTGGTAAGGATACACCTAGTGTATTATATACAGTTTATGTTACCCTGTTAAAGGATATATGTCATTTATCTGATGAATGCTAAGAAGATTTATGAGAATGATGCCAGGAATTAAAGGGCTTGGGTGAAAGAGAGAGGTCGGGCAGCATAGGACTTATTCTTTGGAGTTGAGGTGTACAAGTACATGAAGAGCATTGGCAGGATGAACTCAAAGTATTTTTCACAGTGCCATAGGTTGCACATGAGAGAGGAAAAGATTTAAAAGGGACCTAAGGGACAACATGTTAATGCTGAGAGTATTGAATATATGAAATAAGCTGCCAAATGAAGTGTTTGAGGCAGGTACAATAAAAATATTTTGAAAGACATTTGGATAGGTGGATGTGTAGGAAAGGTTTAGAGGGATATGGGCCAAACATGGCAAATGGGAATAGCATAGATGGGCATTGTAGCTAGCTTGGATAAGTTGAGTCAAAGATCTTGTTTTCCTGCTCTGTTACTCTATGACTCTACTCTGGTATAAGCTACTACAACTATCTTTATGGTCCTGCAAATCTTTTATGTTTGTTCATCCCCTCACATCATGAACATATGGACAATAGATTTTTCTATATCACCCCCAATTATCTTCAACCTTCAGGACTGTGAACTAAGCCCCTTCTTTACTATCTGTATACCCATGACTGTGTCGCCACCCAAAGTTCCAATCTACTAATTAAACAACACTACACCGATTGGCCTAATCTCAAGTAATAATGAGACAGCCTACAGAGAAGAATTCATCACCCTGACTCAATGGTGTCAAGAAAACAACCTCTCCCTCAATGTTGCAAAAACAAAGGAGCTGGTTGTGGATTACAGGAGAAATGGAGACACTCTAGCCCCTATTGACATCAATGAAGTTGAGAAGGTGAACAGCTTTAAGTTCCTCGACATAAACATCACCGACAAGCTCATGTGGTCTGTACATACTGGCTGTGTGGTGAAAAAGGCACAAAAGCACCTCTTTCACCTCAGACGGTTGAAGAAGTTTGGTATGGGCCCCCAAATCCTAAGTACTTTCTATAGGGGCACAGTTGAGAACATCCTGACTGGCTGCATTACAGCTTGGTGAAACATTCTGGTTCTGTCATCTGCATAGGCCAAGGGAAAACAATCTCTGGCCCCTCCAAATGAGGGAGATTGAGATGCAAGCCCATCCAAAATGCTGTGAATGCTGCATGATTTGTTACCCTGTTACAAATAAGTACCATGAAATGGCAGAAAGCACATCGCTTACAATTAAACAATTCAGCTTTATAATTCTTAATTTGACTAAAGGGTTTGTAAAGAAAAAGCAAAAAAGAGAAGGGCCCTTTTTAATGAAACAGTCTAATGTGCACAAATTGGAGCTTATGGCTTCCCCTTCACCGATCCTCCTTCGATCTCCCCAGGCTTCGTCGATTCGTGACCCTGCTCCATGTCGAGACTTACAACCTCTTCTCTCTGGCATCTTCTCCCTTCATCTCCCACCGAACAAAGACCCAACTCACACCTGTGTCAGGCACACAACACGAAAAACATACTCCCTTCACTACACGGCTCACTTTCCAAAGCACCTGTTATCTCTAACCATAACCCAAACACTGCTACTACAGAAAGACCTTTACATTAGCAGTGAAACTTTTCCCAGCGTGTTCGACTCTCCCCCCACCAAAATTAGTCATGTCCTCATGACACTAAGATAATTTGCCTGCCCTTCATACAAAGCACAAAGTCCAACCCAGGCAGTGACATAGTTCACAAAGGTGATAGGTGCCACACTGTGTTCCCCCAGCGCTACATAAACCAGCCTATCTGGGGGTTTCCTGATTGTTTGAGACCTCCTTATCCCATCATTTAATTCAGGTTCAAACAAAACCCCTTGAATACTTCTGGTCTACATGGCAAGGTTTCTCCCGGTCTATCACTCCTGCCCTCCTGCAACTCGGACCCCTTTGGCACTTGGCTGAGCCTCGCTTCATCCCCTTCATGGTCCCACTGAAACTCAGTCTGTCCATGGATAGTTCACCTCATTTCACCTGACTCAGTGTGAGAAGGGTTGGGAACCTCTTCCTTAGTCAGTGGGGAGTTAGCAAAAGGCAGCATATACCACACCCACATTTCCTCATTCTCTGATTCAGTATCCCACTCAGGGGCGGGGGCTGGTCTAATCTCTCCTGCTGTTGGTCCTTCAGTTGCCCTGCATCACTGCAGAGTCCTCTTACTAGGTGTAGGCTCCAGGTCAGCTCCGAGTCAACCCGTACTTCTTGTCCCAGAGGCGAAAGGTGGTTCCGATGGAGAATCTTAACAGGCACCTTCCCATCCTCTGGTTTCATCCGGAAAACTGGTACAGTTGACATCTGACTCTCCACTACATAGGGTGTAGCTACCCAGTGGTCACCCAATTTATGCTTCCCAGGTAGCCCCAAGTTCCTTATGAGGACTCGGTCTCCCGGCATGAGTTGAGAGAATCTCACCTTTGGATCATACCTCCTCTTATTTCCTTGATTCTGCTTGGCAGCTGCAACCTCCACTAATTCAAAAGCCCTTTTCAGCTCTCTTCTCATATCAGGCACATACTTTAGATAAGTCTTCGGTGGTAGGTCTTCCTCATCAGCCTAAAACAAAGGTCAATGGCCAACCGCGCCTCGCGCCCAAACACTAGATAATATGGTGAGTACCTGCTAGCTTCATTTCGGGTACAGTTGTAGCAGTGGACCAGATGTCCAATATGTCGACTCCACTTCTTCTTCTTGCTGATTTCCAAGGTTCCGAGCATGTCTAGTAAGGTCTGATTAAACCTCTCGGGCTGGGGATCACCCTGCAGGTGATAAGGCATAGTCCTCAACTTCTCGGCTCCAAGTATGTTCACTAACTGATGTATGAGCCTACTCTCGAAATCCCATCCCTAATCACTATGTATCCGCCTGGGAAGGCCATAATAAATGAAATACTTCTGCCATAACACTTTGGCCACCGTGGACGCCCTCTGATCCTTGGTAAGGAAAGCTTGCACATATCAGGTGTAGTGATCCGTGATAACTAAGCCATTCGCCATGTTGTTGGCATCTGGCTCTATTGACAGAAAATCCATACACAACAGATGAAGGGGCCCTGCACTCTGCAAGTGGGACAATGAGACGGCCCTTGTAGGCAGCGTCTTCCTCCTTATGCATCGAATGCATGACTTGCAGTACTCTTAGAACTCCAGCTTCATTCGGGGCCAGTAGAACTGATCTCTGAGCAATCCATAGGTCTTTTCAACCCTCAAATGGCCAGAATCATTATGAAGTGACTTCAACACAATCTTCCGGTACTTCTCAGGCAGAAGTAGCTGGGAACACTGAGGCCAGTCCGGAGGCAAAGTGACCCCATATAGGATCTGGTTCCTCAACTCCAATCTGGACCATTCTCTCAGTAATGGAAGCACCACAGTGTGTTTCATCCACATGGGTCATGTCTCCCTTTTCAACCGCCGACCAAATAGTACCAAAGCCCGGGTCATCTCACTGAGCAGCTGCCACTTCCCTAGAACTCAATTCCAGTAACTGGTTTGCCTTCAGAGCAGTCAGGTTACAGTAAACTTGTGGAATGGCGTTATCAGAAGCTCCCAATTGATCTAACGCACAATCCTGCCCTTGCCTTCCCTCTGCCTTCACCATGATGGAAAACTGGTCTCCCACTCTTCGCCTTGGTTCAGCTCTTCATGCGCACATTTGGACAAAGCATCAGCATCAATGATCCTGCTTCCCAGCCGGTACTTCAGGCTGAAATCATAGGCAGAGTACGCCACCAACCACCCTGTTACAAATAAGTACCACAAAATAACGGACAGTACACCACATACAATTAAACAATTTAACTTTATAATTCTTAATTTGTCTAAAGGGTTGGTAAAGAAAAAGCAAAAAAGAAAAGGGCCCATTATAATGAAACAGTCTAATGTACACAAGTTGGAGCATATGGTTTCCCTTAGCCAATCCTCCTTTGATCTCCCCGAGTTTCGTTGAAACATGACCCCACTCTGGGTCAAGTCCTATGACCTCTTCTCTCCAGCGTCTTCTCCCATCATCACCCACCAAACAAAAACCCAGCTCACACTGGTGTCAGGTACACAACACGAAAAACATACTCCCCTCGCTGGGCAGCTCACATTCCAAAGCACCCGTCATCTCTAACCATAACCCAAACACTGCTTCTGCAGAAAGACCATTACGTTAGCAGTGAAACCTTTCCCAGGCTGTTACACTGACATGGGAACTGTACTTCCCTCAATCGCAAGACTCTGCAGAGAGTGGTGTGGACAGCCCAGCTCATCTGTAGATGTGAACTTCCCACTATTCAGGACATTTACAAAGACAGGTGTGTAAAAAGGGCCCGAAGGATCACTGGGGACCTGAGTCACCCCAACCACAAACTGTACCAGCTGCTACCATCTGGGAAACAGTACTGCAGCGTAAAAGCCAAGACCAACAGGCTCTGGAACAGCTTCCTCCACCAGGCCATCAGACTGATTAATTCATACTGACACAACTGTATTTCTATGTTATATTGACTATCCTGTTGTATATACTATTTATTATAAATTAATATAAATTACACATTGTACATTTAAATATAAAGATTTTTACTCCTCATGTATATGAAGGATGTAAGTAATGAAGTCATTTCAATTATACGTAGTCTGATGCTTTAAATTTGTTGCATTGCTACATTACACAAGGCCTTTGACAGCTTTCTGTCTTGTACGCAATTATCTTCATATGATGAATGATAGGAATGTTCCTTCTACATTCATGAGAATACGAGAGTTGTTTCCACTGTTTCTTCTTTTCACCTGCTTGAATCCACTCCTTCAATGATTCTAAACAATACAAGAATACAAGAGCCAACCTATCTGCTTCATAATATCAACTTTAATAAAATAGAAAATTTTGGATGATGATTTCAAGATCAAAAAACTTCCATTAGAATTAGAAAATATTTGAGGTATATGGAAACAGAAATGGTGGACACTTGGAAATCTGAAATAAAATAGGAAATTCTGAAAACGTTCAGCAAGTCATCTTCAATATATACAGGTTTGCAAGAGGCTACAGGGTGTTCTAAATCAAGCCAGCTCCACACAGTGACAAACCTTACCACTACTGAGGAAATCTTTAAGTGGTAATGCCTCAAGATGGTGGCATCCATTATAAAGGGCCCTCTTACTCAGGACATGCACTCTTCTTGTTACTACCATGAGGGAGGAAATACTGGAGCCTGAAGACCCACACTCAGTGATTCAGGAACAACTTCTTCTCCTCTACCATTAGGTGTCTGGTTCATAAATCCATGAACACTACCTCATTAGTACACATATTTGCACTATTTATTTATTTTGCTATTTATCATAATTTTATGCTTTTACGTTGTACTGCTGCTGCAAAATAACAAATTTCACATTGTATAAGACAGTGATAATAAATATGATTCTTCTGTGGACAGGTAATCAGTGTTAATCTTGAATGTTCTTCGTCAGAACATTTCTTCAGAATTAAGAAACATGTTATGGCTGCTAGGATGGCTGATGATCTGGAATTACTGCACTGATGGTTAGTCAAGAAGAATACAATGTGCCTTATCAGTTAACGAGGTTTTGTTCCTCATGCTTCTATAAAATGTTCTGAACTGAAAGCAGCTGCATGTATTTTTTACGTCCTCCTTCGTACACCTCCTCAAAGTCACAATGACATTCAAAAAATGTCATTGACAGCCTCATTCACCTGATTTTAGCTCAAATTTTAAAATTCAAAAAAAGTTGGATGCTGTAAATCTAGAATGTAAACAAAAAATTCTGGAAACATTTACCTGGACTTCAGCCTGAAACATTATTTCAGATTTTCTTTTCAGGGGTGTTGTGTGTTTCCAGCATTTGCTGCTTTGTTTAATCATGTCTTTTTCTCATTGAAACTCACTTGGTCTTCAACATTTTGCATTTCTCCCATTTTAATATCTCTACCCCTCTCCTCAACCTCTGTCTATACTTAAAGCTTTACTTACCTTTACCTTTCCGGGTTCTAGTGAAATAGAATTGAAATGTTTACTCTTGCTTCTTCCTCAACAATGATGACTTATCTGCAGTTTTTTCAGCAATTTTGTACTTGGTTCCAAATTTACAGTTGCAGCATTTTGTTTTTTGGATCATGGTATTAAGTAAGTATACTGGCTGTTGTGATGGTATTGGCTTCCCAACCTGCAAAGCCTTAAGTTCAAAGAAGAATTTAAGCAATATCCAATTTCGATACTTATGGGTGCCCTCACTATAGGGAGGTTATTCAAAGTTCAAAGTAAAATTTATTATCAGATTACATACATGTCACCATATACATCCCTGAGTTTCTTTTTCTGCGGGCATACATAGCAAATCTATGGAACAGTAAGTATAATTTATAAACATCAGGAACTTTTAACTAAACAAACTGAGCAAATGCAGATACAAATAAACATCAATTGTTGTGTATGTGGCCATTTACACAAAAATTTCATTAATAAAAACAGTAGAGATTAGAGGTATGTTAACAGGGGCTTTTACTTACAGAACCCAAACTGCACACATACAGCGCATGCTCAATAACGTGTTACTACGACATAAAATAGTCCCATATTATACAGTAGGCTATATGGTACACTCTTCCCCTTTTATTTTAAAAATGTATCAACTTCTCTTTAGGGGCATTACGCTAAACAAATACTGCATGTGTACTCTTAATATACAAATAGCCACCAACTGTTTAATTAGTAACAATAATATGAAGTTTTTAAATAATAATAATAATGGTCTGTTGGGCGGGGGGGCCTCCTCTGCCTCTCCGGGTAATGTCTGCCCTGCAACGTTTGATTTGGGGAATTAGTCTCCACAGGTACATCAGGTGGGTCCTCAGCACTGATGACAGGCTTATCTGTGGGTGAGGCTGATGTGGTCACATCAGGAGTGTTTGCTTCCATGTCCGGGGAGTCAGGGCAAGATGTTGTTATGTTTTCCACCTGAGCATTCAGGATTTGATCCACATGACGTCTCCATACATTCTCTCCCACCTCCACTGTATACATCAGTGGCCCATCTATGGCAGAAATTATACTCAGCTGCCACTTTTCAGTCCGATAATCCTGTGCAAGAACTGACTGTCCCACATTGAAGCCGTGTTGACTTAGCATTCAATTGTTTGAACTGTTTTCTACATCACGCTGTATATTTGGTTTGAGAAGATTCATGCGGGACCTCAGGTTCCTGTTCAGAAACATCATCGATGGAGTCTGGTTAGTGGTTGCATGTACTGCATTACGATAGGCAAGGAAGGAGCTGTCTAACTTGTGTTGTAGTTGTCGATTTTCGCTGTCCCTTGCCTTGAGAGCTTTTTTTAATGTCTGTACAAATCTTTCTGCCAAGTCATTTGTGGATGGATGGTAAGGAGCCGAAGTAAAGTGCTTGATTCCATTGTTCTTCACAAAACTTTGGAATTCTTCAGACACAAATTGTCATCCATTGTCTGTGCAGATTTGCTCTGGTATGCCATTCCTGATAAACATGGTCTTCAGCACTGTAATGGTCTTTTTCAATGTGGTTGTCTTCATTTTGATGACCTCTGGCCAATCGGAATGTGCATCAACAGCGGTTAAAAAGATAGAGTCTGTGAATTATCCAGCAAAGTCAATGTGCAATCGTTGCCATGGTGATGAGGACCACTCCCACGGATGGAGAGGGGCTTGTGGTGGTGTGTTCTGGATCTTTTGACATCCAGAGCAGTTCTTGGTCATGTCCTCAATTTGTTTATTGATTCCTGACCACTGCACATAGGCACGGGCAAGTCCTTTCATCTTCACGGTACCCAGGTGCTCCTCGTGCAGTTCCTCCAGCACTCTGGTGCGTAGTTTGGGAAGAATCACAACTCGTGAACCACACATTAGTGTTGCCCGACACACTGACAACTGTTCCTTCCTTGCTGAGAAGGTTGGAAACAGTGTGTTACCTCGCGCTGGCCATCCCTTTACCGTGATGTCATACACTTTTGACAATGAAGGTTCATTGCGTGTTTCCCTTTCAATAAGGCTATTTGTCACTGGTAATTGTTCAACTATTGTTGTGTGAAAGATCTCTGCTGAATCCATTTGTGTAGTTACCTCGGAAGTGAGCAGTGATAAACGTGACAAACCACCTGTGTTGCCGTGTTGCTTGGTCCCCTTGTGTTCGATGTCGCACCTGTGACCTCCTAAGAAAAGGGACCATCGTTGTAGCCTTTGTGCTGTCATCACTGGAATGCCTTTTCGTGCATTGAAGATTGACATGAGCGGCTGATGGTCAGTCAACAGAGTAAACTTTTGGCCATACAGGTAGTGACTAAATTTCTTGACTCCCCACAAGAGGTTTAGGGCCTCTCTGTCAATCTGTGCGTAGTTGCGTTCAGCTGAAGTTAGCGTTCTTGAGGCAAAGGCTATTGGTCTTTCTGTGCCATCTGGAAACTTGTGCGATAACACAGCTCCTATCTCATGAGGTAAGGCATCACAAGCCCGTCAGATAGGTGGGGGGGGGTCAAAGTGCGCGAGCACCCCGTCTGAAGTTATGAGTCTTTTGGCTTCGTGAAATGCTTTCTCACAGCGCTCAGTCCACTTCCATTGTGTCCCTGCCTGTAATAGTGCATTAGTGGGTGTAGGACTGTGGATAGGTTAGGCAAGAACTTGTGGTAGTAGTTCACTAGACCAAGATATGCTCTCAGCAGAGACACATTTTCAGACAATGGTGCCGTAAGCACTGCCTCTATCTTGTCTTGAGACGTGTAAGCCATCCTTGTTGATCACAGACCCACAGTAAGAGATTCCCTTTTTGAAAAACTCACATTTCTGTCAATTAGCTCTGAGCGCATATTCTCGTAACCTGGTGAGCACTTGTTTTAGGTTAGAAAGATGTTCATCGTCATCTATGCCAGTGACAATGAAGTCATCCAGGTAACAGAGTCCCTGGAATCCCCTGCAGAACCTGGTCCATTGCCCTTTGCCAGATTGCAGGCACTGATGCTATGCCAAACACCAACATGTTGTACTGATAAAGTCCTTTGTGTGTATTTATTGTCAGGTATTTTGGTATTTCTTGGATGACCTGGCTGGTGGCGTAGTGGCATCAGCGCTGGACTTCGGGACGGAAGGTCCCGGGTTCAAATCCAGCCAGCCGGCTCCCCTGCACGCTTTCCATCTGTGCTGGGTTACGAGCTGATGATCTCTTTGGAAACTCACCCGGCAGAAGGCAAAGACAAACCACTGCTGTAACTTGCCTGGTACGTGAATCCCCACTACGTCAGAGAGGTGTGGAGGGAAATCGTCCGCTAACCGGAGAAACTCTGGATGCAACGTACCCTTCCTTTATTTCTTGGATGCTTCCTCAATTTCCATTTGAAGGTAAGCCTGGGTCAAATCAATTTTTGTGAAATGTCCCCCTCCTGACAGGGAAGCAAAAATGTCCTCAATATGAGGTAGAGGATACTGTACTGTGCGGAGAACTGGGTTAACAGTCTCTTTAAAGTCACCACATATGCGCACCTTGCTTGCTTTTCCTGGTTTTGCGCTGGAGGTTTTCTTCATCGCTGGAACGATAGGCATGGCCCATTCACTCCAATCCATCTTTGACAGGACCCCAGTCTGCTCCAGATTTTTCAGTTCTGCCTCTACTGTAGGACAGATTGCATATGGCACTGGCCTGGCTCTGTGAAATTTTGGACATGCATTTTCCTCAATCTTAATCTTTGCTTTCATGCCCCGAAGTGTTCCTATTCCTTTCATAAACACTTCTTCAGAGTCAGTATTTGTGACAGTCTCTTAGATGTAGTCTTGCTGCCCTCCTTTGCTGACACATTTAGTGCCTTGATGGTGTGCCAATTCAACTGAATTTTCCTGAGCCATTCACGTCCCAGCAACGGTGGTCCTCCATTTTTCAGTACATAGAGGTTCAGCTGCTGTGTTTTGTCTCTGTAGGTCACTGTCACTTTAATTTTGCCTTCAGGACGCACATTCTGCCTGTGTAAGTCTTTAGCAGTAGGTTAGTTCATTTCAGAGGTATGTACGAAAACAGTCGTTTGTAGTCACATACAGAGATCACTGTTAAGGTTGAGCCTGCGTCCAACTCCATTTTCTGTCTCACACCTGCCACTTGTGGAGTGATCCATATTACTCTTCGATCATTTGTCTCTTCCATGCTGTGAAGTGGCAGACAAGACAATTCATTTTTGTCCAAGTCATTTTTATCAAAATTGCTTTCTTTCATTTTGTGCACATTGTTGTCTTTTCCTTTCTGAGATTTCTTGTTTCTCTGTATTTTGCCCTTTTCCTGCTGTTTACTAGCTTTGCATACTCTGTCAGTGTGGCCCTGTTTGCCACAGTTTCGGCATTCTTTATCTTTAAACCAACAACCATCAGGGTTATGTGACCTGTTCCCACAACAGTAACATTTCTTTCCTTCACATCTGTGCAGTGACATTTTATTCGTAGCATATTCCAGAGATTTTTGTTGTATCTCTGAAGCACCTCGTGTGGCTATTTCTAATGATATTGAGATGTCTAGCGCATTCTCGAATGTAAGGTCTTTTTTCACCCAGGAGCTTCTTCTGTGTGATTTCACAGTACATGCCATACACTAACCCGTCCCTCAATGCGTCTGATAGACCAGATCCAAATTGACAATGTTCTGATAATTTGCGCAATTCAGCACAATATTCAGAAATGCTTTCATTTTTGCTCTGATTCTGTTTATGGAATTTAAATCTTTCAGCATGACCAGCAGTTTGGGGTTTAAATGCTGTTGGAGGATGTCTACTATTTGCTCGAAAATTTTGTCCGCTGGCTTTTCAGGGGTTAACAAAATGAAATGGCGTTTTCCTCTCCCAAAGATGGAGCTTTACTAAAATGCTCTCCAGAGTGTGTAAAATGCCAGTCTGGTGGTGTAGTGTGTACGGGGTAATCAGAGCTTTTTAAAAACACTGTTATGATGTGCCGGACAGATGGTGGCGGCAGAGTGGCATTTCATTGTTTTCATGAACGCATATAGCGGTCTTTATAGCGGTCGAGGATGTCGTTGTATTTGGTTTGGCACGACTCCCAGTTCACGTTCTCCACTGCTTTGCTGACTTTGTAGTTATTTGCAACTCGCAGAATCAGCTCAATTTCATCGTCTATCCAAACAAAGAAGTCCAGTCAGCTTTTTCCAGCTTTTTCTTTATATTTCTCAAAGATATTGTTGAAGACTTTCTTTTGCTGTTGTTTTAGCTACTCTACTTTTTGACCAATGGAAATAGCACAACGCCACCGCGGAACCGGAAATAGTATACCGTTTCCTCTTCACTTGTTTTCTGTAGATGTGTCTTGCGCGTGCCAAGTAGGAGGAGATTTGCCCAAATACCCGTTTTAATGTGGACGGAGATATTTTCAAAAACACCTGGTGTGGACGCCTATCATTTTTACGCAAAACCGGTGTTTTCAAAATTATCCGGTCTTGTGTGGACGTACCCTAATTAAGACGTTGGCTTTCTATTCTGCACTAACATCATTAGCATCACAATATAACTCTATTCTTTCAATATAAGTTGCCCAGTCTTCAATGCCACTGTCAAATGCTGTAATGGTTCCAATTAACGCCATCCTTGTTGTGTTAATTTATCCTTGTAAGGTAAATTTAGCCCCGGTCCCTTGGTTTCTCTTTGACTCATGTGACCTTTTTGGTAGCTTCGCCAGCATACTCTGGCTAAATGAGTGCGTCGCTCCTTTTTTTAAATCTCCCTTCTGAGACAGGAGAACCTTCAGCCCCAGACCTTTTCGCCTGGATGCTGTGTCTTCTGGTCTTCCAATGTCCCCAACTCCAGCTGAACTCCCGCTTCTTTTCAGGCTTGCGGGCTCACTCTGCCTCTTCTGAGTGCCGTTATTAATTAAACCACGGCTTTCCAATACGTTGCAGGTTCATTAACCTCGTCGCCAATTTGTTGTGTATGTGGCTATTTACACAACGATATCATTAATAAAAACTCTAGAGACTGGAGCTAAGTTAACAGGGGATTTTACTTACGGAACCCGAACTGAACACATATATACAGATCAATACGCGAGAGAGAGGTTGTTGTTATGACACTACTCAGCCAAATTTTGAATCTCCCTCTTGTATGCTGATGCATTACCCACTTTGATACAGTTCACAACAGTGGTGTCCTCGGCAAACATGCTTATGGTGCTGTAGCTGTGCTTAGCCACACAGTCATAGGTGTAAAGTGAGTAGAGCAGAGGGCTAAGTACACCACATCCCTGTGATGCTCCTGCGCTGATGAAGGTTGTGGAAGAGATGTTTTTGCCAATCTGAACTGATTATTCTCCATCCAGCTACACTTCGAGGACTAGCTTACCTCCCTGTCATGTTTACGTAGTGAGGGTTAGCTGCCAAAACCCACTGCTTGATTGGTGGTCCCCCGTTCCTACCAAGGAGGATATACTTCTAGCTATCGAAGTAGTTTAAGCACAGTTTATTTTATTTTTAATTATACATGTTTAAGTTTAGATAATTAGTTCTTAACACACATTTAACACTCGCAGAGGAGTTCTAATTTATAAAGGAATTATAAAATACAAAAGATTTACAAAGTACAAATGATTTCCAAACACAGGTACAATTCAAAAGATCTAGAACAACACACAAACAAGAAGCTGAGGAATTTTAGTTTTTCCTGTAACCCCATCTTTCTGTCGTTCTCCATGTCATTCCAAACAATCCTCTATTCGTCTGATATTAATACTACTTCCTTCTGGATAACATTATCTGCATGTGATAGTTTTCAAATAAAGTAATTAACACAGATGGTATTAAAAGCTTCTGGCAACAGAGATCCCCATTATCCACAATTAATGCTATGAGGACTGACCCCCTGAGTACACAAATACCCTACCTTGTAACCATGTTTGATGTGCTAAGTAACATAACCCTACTTCCTTGTGTTTGGTTGATGCAGACAAGAAGTTTACTGGTCACTTTACTTTGCAAAGCATTTCCTCCACCTTTCAGACTGATTGCTGCTTGCAGTTTACATTAAGAAATGGGAACTGGTTCTTGTTTACAACCAAAAGCTGAGCAAAAGCTAATTGTTAAAAGTTCAATTTTATCACCAACAACCCTGGCTCTTTGGAAAGATCATGACACTGTGCTAGAAAGCTGAGTTTAGCAACAAGTATTTGGACGTCTGGTTGATTGCCGAGCTTGACATAGTGTTTGCAGATGGTTCACTTCCAATCGAGGTGCTATCGTCAGTGCGCACCTGGGGCTGTTGTCTCCTCAGAATGCCGGCTTAAATACTCCTCTGGTGTCTAACTGGATATTGATTAGATGTTGTGATCTGATTAGCTAATTCAAAATACTGTGAGCAAAAAGTACCTCAGGCCCTGGATAGCAAATATCCATCACACCATCTTCGCTCATTTCTCAGTCCCGATTAAGATCTTAACCTAAAAATTTGACAGTTGATTTCTTTCTGCAGATGCTATTTGACTTGCTGAGTTTCTCCAGTATTTTTGTTACTTGCTTTATAGAGTTGAGGTGCATTATTGATTTATTTTCTGGATGTTTTTTGTTTTTGCTATACATTCCAGTGACATTGAGCACTCTCCACCAGAAACTACCTTACCATCAACTTCTTAGTTTTAATCAAGATTTTGCATGGTGCTTGACATTTCTGTCAACATTGTCAACATTACCGAAATAATTGCAATTCAAACGTTCTTCACTGGCTATGAGTAATGTTGAGTATCCTAGAGTTTTGAAAGGCCATATCAATACAAATTTTTTAACCATACATTTGTTGTCATTTTTGTCTCTCAGCAATGAACCATCTATTATATGGGGTTAACTTATGTCATAAGTAATTTATGTGTGAAAATTTTCAAAGACTTTCTGTCTGCTGTGCCTTTCTGATGTCAGTTTCAGGTTGATTCTGCGCCCTACTGGAGGGTGGATATGGATGACAATCTTGAGTGGTGCAAAAGTGCCTGTAATTGGCCATCAGTGTATGTGCAGCAGATTGGCAAGTAATAAACCTCTCATGTGAGCTGTGCACCTGTATACTTGTTTTCAAAATTCACAGTAAAGAAGACGAGAGTTACACCATACACAATATTGGCTTTGACCCACATCTGGAGTGCTGGCTACATCTCTCTGTTTCACAAATTAATTGGATACCATGCACACGGCCCCATGAGAAGGTGAAAACTTAGTTCTGAGCACTGGAAGCCTCTGCCTTTGTACCTATTAGATCAACGAGAAGTGGGGGGCTCCATCTCACACAGTCACTGCATAATTACCCAGGGGTTTGAATGAGCATAGTTGGATTCTGGCCTAATTTTTGACTTTTCTGTTGTTAATTCCAATTAATTCATGTTGATACACTTCTTTTTGAGGGGCAGTCCAATGATCAATTACTTTTCCATGGCTACTGCAAATTACCCTATGTGTCAGTGGGCAGTAGGAGAATCGGAGTGAAGTTAATGGGCATGAGAGATAGAATGGGTTACAGGGGAATAAGTAAAGGGTTGTTGGGATTGCCCTGAGAGACAGCACAGACACAAGGGGCCAAATGGTTTATTCTACACTTTAACAAAATATGAGAAACTTAAATAGGAGGAGCTACTGTGGTTTTCAGGATTTCACAGGCCTTGACTAAATGCCCCGAGGGAAGAATTCAAATCCCACTGTAAAAATTTAACTTCAGTAAATTAAACATTTCTGGAATGAAAGAATTAACCTCACTAGTGGTAACCAAGAAAGTGACAAACTGATTTAAAAGCTTATTTGGTTTGCTAATGTCCTTAGTCTCACAAATTTTCCTTTTAACTAGTCTGGCCTTTAACTCCAAATCCACAGCAAAGTCATTGTCTCCCAACTGTCTTGTAAAATGATCACAGAAGGAATTATGTCCTGTAATGCCAAAGCATTAACTAATTAAAAGGAAACCAAAGGAGCTGGGAATGCGGGTCTAACTTCAGTTTTTACATTAAGCGAGGCATGCATGTATCACGTGGTAGCGTCAAGACATATGTAATTCACATACTTTTACAAATAACCACAATGAATTATATAAACAACAAAAGATTGCTTGATCAAACAATATATTTACAAGATTACTCAAATATTACTGAAATATGAAATATGTAACACTCATCGCTGCTTAGCTATAATCTCCAACTCAATATAAAATGCATCTCAAAGATATACTTAGTATATGAAATAATACAACTACTATCCAGACATTCACAGCATAGAAAACTTTAAATTGTCCCATTCAGGCTTATATATTTAATCACCATGGAACATATCTTACCCTTGTAGGATAATACCTTCGCTGACAAGAGAGATCAGTCTGCTTAGCAGGTGAAAATTGTGACTGTGGAAACAATCTCAGGTTCTAGGGCCTCTTTTTATAAGAGTTAAGTCTGAGACTGCAGGAAGTGGTTCTGACAGCTCTGGACACCTTTCTTCTCCTTCATTTTTCTTCTTCTAGTCTGTGCATTTTGATCATGGGAACTTAGGAGAGTGCATTTAGTTTCCTAATAATCCTTCCATTAATCCTTTAGTAAACCGATCTCTTCTCTTGGTTTCCTCACCCACATCATCATCTGATGAATCCTCTGTTTTGTCTCGTATTTGATTCCTTTCTTTTTGGCCTTCTATTCATCCAGCTGCTCGTTGATCTTTGCATCTACCTCTACAAGCAGCTTTTAGTCTCCTACTTGAAGTTTATAAAATAACCTTAATGCATGTAGAGTAGATTCTGATTCTTTATACTCACAAAAGCCAAATACTTGCAACTTTCCTGAAGCCCCTTTAACTCTCTTCCAGTTTAAAACCAAGCCACATTTCACAGGTAATTACCTGATTAACATATCAGAAGATTTCTCAGATATGTTACCTACAAACACTTCTGTAGTCTGACCATTGCTTTTGTCACTTTCATGCTTCCTCTGAGCAGCATGGTCCTTCCTTGGTCCGATATGCTTTCAGACCAGAGGTACAGAGGTTGGCATCAACATCTTTTTGTCTTCTCTTCAGTGACAGCTCATGGTGCGCAGCATGGAGACAGTTGTGGCATCATTCAATGCCGTTCTTAATTTGTTTTCAGTTAACACCTTGCAGGGGATGTGGCATGAAAATGGTAGATTCATTTCCAATCAAATTATAGTTGTCTCAGCTACTCACATCCCCACAATACTGGCTCTACTGTTTTTACAACATACAAGCCCAATCTGGCTTGTTAGTTGTTGTATTTTACGGTTATGAATGTTATTCCCACAGGAGTTATCTTTTATGTTCTTAGCTGGATATGCGCAGGCTTGAGTTTACTATCTTTGAAATGCCTTTCAAGCTCATTTTGTGAAATGACTGAAACAGCTGAACCAGTGTCCAATTCTATTTTTAATTAATTTGCCATATATTTCTGTTATAAGCCATATTGCTTGTCTATTTTCAGTTTTCACATTGTAAATCTCAACTCTGCTCATTTCTTTGTCACTCTCATTATCAGATTTTTCATCAACAGCATGCAAATTAGTGCCCTTTTTGAAACTGCAACTTGACTTTTTTTTATCTTTTTCTCTTCCCTGTGCAATCCATTTATTTTTATCTGTCTGACATACTCATTGTATGTGTCCTATGTTGTTGCATTCTCTGCAAATCTCGCCTTTAAACCTACATTGATCTGATGTATGTGAGCTCTTGTCACAATGATAACACAATTTGTTCAGGCAGACTGGTTTCTGATTAGGTGTTACAATTTTGTTTGTACTCACTTTCATTTCTGATTGTTACTGAATTGTGTCTCTGTCTGCTGTTTCCATTGATAAAGTAATTTCAACTGCTCTTTTAAATGCAAGTTATGCTTCAGTTGGGAGTCATTTTAGAAAGCTTTCTTGTAAGATTCCACAAACTTATTGATCTCTCAGTGCATCATTAAGCCCATCATTGAACTGACAATACTCAGAAAATCTCTTCAATTCAGCCATGGATTTTGAAATGGACCCTTGTCAATTCTGCTTATGAACCCGAAAGTATTCTGCAATCAGCAATTGTTTTGGTTCTAAATGATTTTGTATCAATTTCACAATATCAGTAAAGCTTACTTTAGCTGGTTTGGTTGGAGCAGTCAAATTTCTGAGCAAAACACTATATCCCTTTAAAACCAGCGCACTCAACAAAACTGGTACTCACTTCCATTTAGCTATTTCATTTGCTTCAAAATTTGGCTCAATTAGCTCAGTATACATCAACCTGTTATCTGTTGAGTATTCAAAACTTCAATCTTTCCAATGTAGCTAGTCATTTCTGCTCCCTTTTTATGATTATTTTCACCTGGTACTCACTGTTTATGAATCATTGAATTCTTCCATCATCTTCTGCTTTTGTTTACTAGAAGAAAACGTGCTGCTCAAAAGCGATTTATACACACACACACACACACACACACACACACACACACACACACACACGTGTGTATATATATATATATATATATATAGCTTTTACTGAAACTCCAACATCTGACTGCACTTTTTGTCAATCAAACATCTCACTGAACCTCAACACTTCAACAGGTAGGTAGTCATCGCAGAATTGTTTATCCCATCCTTTTCACCACTGTTATGTTTTGTAACTCCAAAACATTAAACTAATTAAAAGGAAAACAAGAGAGCTGGGAATACGAGTCTAACTTCAGCTTTACTTCAAGTGAGGTGTGCACGTATCATGTGGTAGCTCATGATGTACGCAATTCACTATTTTGACGTATTACCATAATAAATTATGTAAACAGCAAAAAATGCTTAATCAAACACTCCAAAGTTGAATGAATGGGCAACACATATTGGTTGAGGCAGCATTGCCCAAGTCTCCTAAATGTTTTTTTTAAGTACAATGCTGAAGTTGTAAAAGACATTAGTGAGGCCTAATTTGGAGTATTGTGTGCAGTTCTGGTCAACTACCTAAAGGAATGATATCAGTAAATTTGACAGAGAGTATTTACAGGATGTTGACAGGTTAAAGGAGAAGGCAGTGTAGGTTAGGACTGTAATCCCTGGAGCATAGGCGAATGAGGAGAGGTTTAAAAGAGACTTTTTCCACTGAATTTGGGTGAGACTAGAACTAGTGGCCTTAGGTCAAAGGTGAAAGGTGAAATGTTTAAGGGAAACTGAGGGGGAACTTCTTCACTCAGAGGGTGTGTGTGTTCAGGATTTCCAGCATCTGCAGGTTTTCTTGTTTGCATTTGATTATGCTGTGAGCTTTGGACAGTTTTCACAAGCATGCAATTACTTTTCCTTTGCTCCTTTGCAAACAGTGATTTCTTATATAAGAATATGTGTTTACAAAGTCATCAGACATTTGCCATTTGAGCAAACATTTACATTAATTCCATTAGATTTATACTAAATGACATTTCCCCGGTGGGTTTCAAATTTGTTATTGATCCCCTGGCGGGTGGTCAAAGAACAGAGGTTTCCAAGTGAGTTAGTTCTCATATTAAATTCTGATCAGGTAATGTGAGTGACATTATATGCCTCTTAAAATAAATTGTGCCATAAAAGAACGTAGAATAACAGTACTACTTTGACAATACATCCATTGTCATAGATGGTATGATATTTGCTAATCATCCATTACCAATAACATATACAATCTTTTAAAAGTTTTTGTAGAAGTGAATATACATTGCTTTACTAGAATAAAGATGCATATAGTGATTGAGGTGGACAAGACTATTAAAAGGTTTATTTTTTATTACTGTAATAGGCTTACAAATAATAATAATAAACAATATTAAAACATTGGAATACATGAAACATCTTTGTATTTTTTTAACAAATACACACGCTATATAGTATTACTTGCAATTTTATAAAAGTTCTTGGATTGTACATAACAGATTAATAGACATGAATTGATGCATTTGGAGCAATGACAGAATAAGAATTGATATGGTCACAAAATTAACAATCTGATAAAAAAGTACTTAAATTAATATTTTTATTTACCAAAGAAAAGGTCTTTTCAAAGAGTAAAATATGATACTTGCAATATAACATACTTTTTTGTAAGTTACTATTTTGTGAGGGAAGATAAACCAATTGGTATAGATCAACACAGTGGCATAGTGGTGTACAGCCCAACTCTAAGATCGGGGTTTGATTCCTGACACTGTCCGCAAGGATTTGTTTGTTCTTCCCATGACCATATGGGTTTCCTTGGGGTGCTCTAGTTTCCTTCCATATTCCAAAGACGTTCAATTAGCTTAGTGGGTCATGGTAAGCCATGTTGGCATCAGATGCATGGTGACATTTATGGGCTGTTCAACACAATCCTTGGTGATTTGATTTGACACACATGAAGCAGTTCACTGTACATCTCAGTGTGCATATGACAAATAAAGCTAATTAATCTTCAATTGTTTATTTATACAAGTAAAAACGTTGCAAACATCTGAAGGTTTTGTGAATGAATGAAGTACTTCTGCTGTTATGATATTTCACCACATAATTCATACTTTAGTGTTATTGTGATATGATTAATACTAGAAGCTGTTTATCACATATTGTTGATGCATAAAGTATTCTCCTTACATTTAACATTATAATAAAAGGTACTCCTTGTTATGTTTTGTAACTTTAAAACCTTCAACTAATTCAAATAAAGACACTGCTAGTCCAAAATACAGGACTGACTTCGTCTTTACAGTAAAGAACGTATTTCAACAAAAAATACAGTTTATTATTATACAATACAATTTCTATATACAGATATCCACAGCATAGTAAATTTTAAATTGTCCCATTTAGGCCTAAAGATTTAATTGCTGTGCAGGATTTCTTACTCTTGTGGGATAATGTCTTTCCTGACAAGGGGGAAAAAGGCTGCTTTGCAGGTGTTACTTCTGGCTGTGAAACGATCTCTTGTTCTGGGGCCTCCTCTGAGGTGGTTCCAAGAGTTGACTCTAAGATTGTGGGAAAAGGTTCTGATTCTGATCGCCACCTTTCTTCTTCTAGTTTGTGCATCTTGATCTTTGGAAGGTGCATTGAGTTCTCTGGAGTATTTTCATATTAATCCTTCTATTGTTCTCTTTACAATCTGATCTCTCCTCTTGGTTTCCACATCCACAACATCATCTGATGAATCTGATGAGTCAATGTATCTCCATTGACTCCTTTCTTTTTGGCTTTCCATTCATCAAGCTGGGCCGTGGCCTTTGCGACTACTTTTGCAAGCAGCTTTTTGTCCCCACTTGAAGTGCATACAATAACATTAATGCATGTAGAGTAGATTCTTGATCTTTATACTCATGAAGGCTCAATGACTATCACCCAGTGGCACTTGCAACCACAGTGATAAAGTGTTTTGTTTAGCTGTTGTTGAAACATTTCAGCTCCTGTCTGAGTGGCGACTTGGATCTGTTCCAATTTGCCTACTAAAGCAACAGTCCACAGCAGATGCCATCTCATTGGTTCTCACACAACCTGGAACATCTGGACAGCAAAATGCATAGATCAGGTTGGTCGTTATCAATTACAGCTCAGCATTTAATACCATCATCCCCTCAAAACTAATCAGTGAATTCCAAGACCTGGGCTTCAGGTCTTGTGCAATTGGATACTGGATTTCCTCTCTTGCAGACCCCAGTCGGTTCAGATTGGCAAAAACATCCACTCCACAATCTCCATCAGCACAGGTGCACCATAGAGATGTGTGCTTAACACCCTGCGGTACTCACTTTACACCTAAGATTCTGTCTAAGTGCAGCTCCTACATATACAAGTTCGCTGATGCCACCACTGTTGTGGGCTGTTTCAAAGATGGTGATGATGAAGCAGCATACAGGAAGGTGATTGAAAATTTGTCTGAGAGGTGTCATAATAATAATTTGTCACTCAATGTCAGCAAGATCAAGAAACTGATTGCGGACTTCATGAGAGGGAAACCAGAGGTCCATGAGCATGTCCAATTCCTGGATACCACTATTCCAGAGGACCTGTCCTGGACCTATCATAGAAACGTAATTGTAAAGAACGTACTACAGTGCCTCTACTTCCCCAGGAGTCTGCAGAGATTTGGCATGTCATCAAACACCTTGGAAAAACTATATAGATGTGTGGGTGAAAGTGTACTGGCTGGCTGCATTACGGTCTGGTACGGGAACACCAAAGTTTTTGAGTGGAAAATCATACAAAGGTAGTGGATTTGGTCCAGTACATCACGGGTAAATACCTCCCAACCGTTGAGCCCATCTACATGAACCATTGCTGTAGAAAAGCAGCATCCATCATCAAAGATCTTCACTACCCAGACCAAGCACTTTTCTCATCGCTGTCATCATGTAGAGGGCACAAGAGCCTTAGGACTCACACCACCAGGTTCGAGAACAGTTACTACCCCTCAACATCAGGCTCTTGAACAAAATGGAATAACTGCACTCATTTTATTTCTGGTGTTTCCACAACCGATGGTCTCACTTTAAGGACTCTGTATCTTGTTATCTCATGCTCTCATTATTGATTGCTATTTATTTATGTTTGCATTTGCACACTTTTCTGTTAATTGATCCTATTTACAGTTAATGTTCTATAAATTTGGGAAGTATGCTTACAGGAAAAGGTATCTCAGGGTTGTATGTGGTGACATATATGTACTTTGACAATAAATTTTACTCTGATATTTGAACTTGGAACTTTTAATTCTTACAAATTTCCAGAAGCTCCTTGAACTCTTTTCTAACTTAAATCTAGCCACATTTCACACGTTACATATCAGAAGCTTTCTGAGATATTAGTCCAAAAAAACTTTTATAGTCAGACGACTAGTTTTGTCACTTTCACGCTTCCTCTGAGCAGCATGGTCTTATTTTGGTCCAATATACTTTCCAATCAGAGGAACAAAGGTTGACGTCAACACTTGTTTGTTCTCTGTTGGGCAACATTTCATAGCATTTGGCATGGAGACAGTTGTGACATCATCCAGTACCTTTCTTAATTTACTTTCAAATGGCTTCATTGCAGGGGGATGTGAGTGGGAAATAGTGGATATATCTCCAATCAAGTTGAGTTGTCTCAGCCAATCATGCCCCACCAATGCTGGACATTCTGTTTTTACCACATGCAAGCCAACATGGTTAGTCGGGTGTTGTATTTCACTGTTACAAATGTCCTTCCCACAAGAGTTATCCTTTCTCCAGTATAAGTTCTTAGTTGGATATCTACAGGCTTCAATTTTGTGGAATGACAAACAGCTGAACCAATGTTTAATTCCATTTTAATTCATTTACTGTACACTTCTGGTTTAAGCCATATTGCTTGTCGATTGTTAATTTTCACACTTCAAATTTCAAAGCTACACAATCTTGTGTCCTTCTCATCATTATCAGATTTTTCATCAACGGTGAGCAGTTTAGTGCTCTTTCTGAAACTGCATTTTGACTTTTTAGCACTTTGTCTTCCCTGTGCAATCCATTTATTTTTGTATGCCCAACATGCTCTTTGTTTGAGTACTACTTTGTTCCATTTAATGCAAGTTTCACCCTTAAACCTGCATTCGTCTGATGTATGTGAGCCACTGACACAACAGTACCACAATTTGTTTGGCCAAGCTGGTTTCTGTTTGGACGCCGCAATTTTATTCACGGTCACTTTTGTTCTTGAATGTAAATGAATATTGTCTCTGTCTGCAATTTCCATTGAAACAGTGATCTCCACTGCTCGTTTGAATGCAAGCTGTGCTTCAGTGAGCAGCCATTTTTTGAATGCATTCTTTTAAGATTCCACAAACTAACCAATCTGTTAGAGTATCATTAAGACTATTACTGAACAGATAATGCTCAGATAACCTCTTCAATTTAGTCACATACGTTGAAATGCTCTCCCCTTCATTTTGATTCTGCTTATGAAACCTGAAGTATTCTGCAATCAACAATGACTTTGGTTCCACGTGTTTCGGCATTAATTTGACAATATCAAGAAAACTCATCTCTGTAGGTTTGGTTAGAGAAGTCAAACTTTGAAGCAAACTGTATGCCTTTAAACCCAATGCACTCAGCAAAATTGCCACTTGCTTCGGATTGGCTATTTCTTTTGCTTCAAAATACTGCTCCAATAGTTCAGTATACATGAGTTGTGTAATCAAGCTCTTCAATCTTTCCGATGTATCCAGCTATTTCTGATTTGTTTTAATGATTAATATCATCCGGTACTCATCCTTTATGAACCCTGAATTCTTCTACTTTCTGACAATAAAAACTTGACCTTGTCTTCCCTTCTGAAAACTGTTTGTCTACATGCTGGACTGTGCTAAGCTGCATTTTTTTCAATACTTCAAACATCACGCTCTGCTTTACCAGGTCAGTAGCTGTCTTAGGTTCATTTTAAAAACACCCTGTAGCCAGTGTTAGGTTTTGTAACTTCAAAATATTAAACTAATTCAAATGAGGATGCGGTGTGTCGGACATGCGGGTCTAACTTCGTCTTTAAGCAAAGCGTGCACCTATCACGTGGTAATGTGATGATGTAAGCAGTTAACATATTTATACATATTTAGATTATGAGGACACACAGTCCTCTTTTATTGTCATTTAGTAATGCATGCATTAAGAAATGATACAATATTCCTCCGGTGGGATATCACAGAAACACAGGACAGACCAAGACTGAAAAACTGACAAAAGCCACATAATTATAACATATAGTTACAACAGTGCAACAATACCATAACTTGATGAAGAACAGGCCATGGGCACAGTAAAAAAGTTCAAAGTCTCTCCAATGTCCCACATCTCACGCAGACGGGAGAAGGAAGAAAACTCTCCCTGCCATACCCGACCACAGACCGACTCTGAGTCGTCCGAAAACTTCGAGCCTCAGATCAGCCCTCTGACACCGAGTACCAAGCACCATCTCTATCTGAACGCTTCGACCTCAGCCTCGGTTGCCAGCAGCCGGCAAAGCCGAGGATCTTGGGGCCTTCCCTCCACAGCAAACCGGCATTTCAGAAATTTTTCCAGATGTTCCTCTGTGCTTTCAGGTCTGTCTCCATCAAATCAGAATTGTGCACAGCCCCTATTTAACAGATACAGTATCATTTCACCGGAGAGCTGCACGCGCTGTGTTGCGCTGCCATCTTCTCCTCCCACCTACAGATAACCTGTAATAAATTATTTAAATGAACAAGACTGCTTAATCAAACTTATATATATATATATGTATAGGTATTCTGAGTTAAGTGTTCTAGAAGTTTAGTTCAAGTCCTGCTACCATGTTCCATCAGAAAAACTTTAATCAAGAGAAAAATTAAAAGAGAAACAGATAAAAAATCATGAAAGGTAAAAATTTACCTTTACTTGATAGTACTAATGAGTCTTAGCAGGGCTTTGCTCTCTCCTGATCTTTGGTCCCCTTGAACTTTATGAAACAAAGTGTTATGAGAAAATACAATTGACAGATGATATCTTAGCTTTTATTTAATACATTGGTTCGGTTTTGTGAGATCCATTGGTCTGGATAGGGGGCTATGCACCATGCATTCTTCAGTCATGGGAACAGCATTTTAAATTGGAACTATCTTGGCTACTTGCACCAAATGTACATTTTTGAAGGAGTTGTGTATACCTCATCTGAAAATAGATTTCAATGGAGCTGAACATCAGAGTTAGAGCACAACATATGCATATTGCTGCAGCACAAGTTACCGTGGACCAATTATTTCTCAACTGATGTTAGAATGAAGCATATGCAGTATTTCCAGCTAAAAATCCATCATCTGCTACATATGTAGAGATAGATGTGCTGGCAGCAGAAGCACACACCAGCAACATTTTAAGTGCAAAATAATTTATTTAAATTACAGTCCTGGATTTTTGACTTGGCACATTGTAACTATATCAGCCTATATTTGAAATTCAAAGCCACTGTCTTCATTTTTATTAAAACTATCTTATATACCGTGAGAACATTTTGTCACAATATAAAATATTCCACTGGCTACTCATGTCTGAGTAATATATTCTTACTTTAATTACACAAATCACAATAAATACTACATTGTTAATCATGCCAATCTAACAGCAATTTTTTCAGTGATTTACGGAACTGCAAGTGCAGTATACCTACATTTTTATGTATATTTACCTACATAGTTTTTTCTCATAAATCATACCCTGTTCTGTAAGAACTAGAACAACCAGTCAAGCCATTGACCACTTTGAATAAATGATGTTACCTATATTATCTGTGAGAAATGTTTAATGCAGGATGAAACAATTAAAGTTTTGCAAAACCATGTTACATAATTCCAAACATTACATTTTTTTTACATTTTATTCTAGAACTCCAGTGTTCATAGCCCATGGATTGTTCATAATAGACGAGAAAGTCCAAAAGTAAAGGAAAATGCAGATCCTATAAGTCTGAAATAAAACAGAAAATATTAGCATATCAAGCTGCAACAATAAGAGAAAAACTGTGATAATGCTTTAATTGATCAGAATTTGGAAATTTTCAGAGGTTAAAAACAGTCTTACATTGCAATGGAATCAAAGAAGGGAGGGGCAACTCTAGATCTGTGTAGCAGGAGGAATCAAAGAGAGAGTGAAGAGGTAAAAGAATGTTAGAGCCTGTTGGAAGAGAATGGTGAAGGTATTGATGGATAGGAAAATGCAAACCTGGACAAAAATAAGTTGGTTGATGAAATATAATAAGGAAAAAGGAAGTAAGAAGAAACTAATGGATGCTGGAAAAGTGAGATGAAAAAACTGGGGTTGTTGATTAACTGAGAACATCAGACTGCTACACCAGAATGATAATTTATATCTGGTTGGAATGTGAAATGTTCTTTCTTGAGCTTCTATTGGGCTGTTTTGGAATACCGTCAGAATCTGATGCCAGTGGAGGTAGATGCAGACCAAAAGTGATGGGCATTGGGAAGCACCAGGTTGCTCATAATACATTGTAGAAAACAGTCAAATGATCTGCATCTGACAGCCAGTCTGGAGAAAACCACATTGAATCTAATACATTTGATTAGAAGAAATGCTGAGGCCCCAGGGCAATGTGAAGCAAGGAGCTGCAAAGGCAGATGTCTCCTGCAGTTTCATGGGAAGATGCTGTAGTAAGGGGCACGGTGTTGTTGGAGATGGAACAGTAATTATCAGCATCTTGTGGGGAACAGTTCCTTTGTATTGCTGAAAGAGAAAAGGAGGGAAAGGCATGTCTCTTGATGCTATCACATTAAGGATGTTGAAAATTACCGAGACTGCTCCATTCAATCTGGAAGCTGGAAAGTTGAAAACTGAGTAGAAATTTATTATTGCTGAAAGTTGGGGTGAGATTGGGTGATCGCAGAATTGTGACAAATAGATCAGACAAATTAAGATCCCTGTTAATCACAATGGAGGGAGAAAATAGATATACTGGAAGCTTGGGTGTGGAAAATAATGATTCTGGTACTTTCTCCCTCCCTTTCCAATCTTTGAGAAGGGTCTTGGCCTGAAACATTGACTGTTTTTTTCATTTCCATGGATGCTGCCAGACCTGTTCAGTTCTCTTCAGCATTTTGCTTATGTCACTTTGGATTTCAAGCTCACCATCTTCTATTTTATTTAAGTTTATAGATCATTTTCACTGTGAATGGAATTTTATCAACTGCAGATAATTCTAACCATGGTCTAGGTTAAAATAGTTTCAATTTATTTGAATTCAGAAATTTAATACTCTTGAATCAAATTCATGAAAAATAATCAGTCACAAAGTGTCTTATTTCTAAATGCCTATGAGAATACTTCTTGCTATGAAAGAAAACTCAAAGTTATTAAGAATTTGTTTTCATTGCATTTAGTTACATGAGCCCCACATTAGCTTGTGCATTCATCTGACAATCCATCATTGCAAGGTGTCTTTCTAACTTAATACAATGCTTATTTTTAACAAAATAGATTTTAAAATTCTGACAGTTCCAGATCTATTTTGTTTGCTCCTTGGGGCAATTTTCTTAGAGTTGACATTATTTTCATCAGAAGCAACACATGAAAATAAACAATTTATTGGATTTAACACATGACTTTATGCGTCTTAAAGTGTTGATTAGCTCAGTTGACTTCCAGGTTTAAAAATCGACTGGTGCAAGGTCAGTACATTTCAGCTAAGATGCAATTAAAAACAAAAAGTCCTGGAGGTACTTAGTAGGCCAGTGCAAAGGTAGAGAGAGAAAAAAAACAATAGACCAAAAGGATGATAGGCAAAAAGAAACAGAAAGAAAGGGTGAATTTCTAAAGTTGAAGAATTTGTTATTGTGTCTAGATGACTGCATTGAATCTGGGTAAAACGTGAAGTGTTGTCTTAGGCCTCTTTATAAACATACAGAAAGTCATAGTCAGAAGGAACAGAATGGGAATGGGATAGAGATTTAAAGTGGTAGCCAATCTGAATCTCAGGGTCACACATATAGACTGAATGCAAAGCCATCCCCCAATCTCTGCCGTAAGATAGTTAGTCATTGATGAGATGGAAGAGTAGTCCATGAAGACATGGATGAAGGAAAGAAGGAGGAGGTATTTGTCTAGAAGTGGAATCTTTTTGGGATTGGCTGAAATTGGGAAGGATGAACCATTGCAATCACTTTCGGGTAGGAGGTAAAGACGTTTGATATCTGTTCTTTCTCTGTCCAGGAGGAGAAAGGGTGAAAGCATGTGCAGGGAACAGATGTGATATGATTAAGAGTTCTGTCCACTATAGCATGTGTTAGGGAATATTATGGAGTTATATGAATATAGCAGATATTAATTAAAACAAAAATGTTTTCAATTCTTAATGTTAATTGTAAAGCAGTGAAATTAAGTTAAAAGCACAGGCTGGCTCACAGGCAATGAGATATGGTTTGCAAAATAGTGACCACGAGACCTTCGCATATGCATCAGCCAATTGTTAAGGCAATGGGGTTGAGTTAATTGACTAATCCATCCATGCAATTAATAGGAATTTGCACCATTGTAAACAAGTTCAAGGAAGCTGGCAGACTAGAGTGATGTTGTCACTTATCAAACATGGTCACTGGTATCTGCAATCCATAGCCAGGATATTTGTGTACTCGAAGACAGTACTGACAACACTAATCTTCAATGTCCAGTTCTCTCTCTTCAGAAGCTTTTAAACATTTTGTGCCAAATAGTTTGTTCTATCAATGGTGTTTGAACATGCAGGAGCATCTCCTACTGTAGATATTCAGAGCAAGTATTGTCAGTCTGAAAATATTGAAGTAAACAATGTAATTGTAACTATTGAAAATATATTGAATCAGCCACTGTTACCTTTGATTTTAAGGGTGATGTGCTTTTGATTTTTAAGACTACCAAGAGGACCTCCAGAAGAATGCCTGCTTGTCATGATGTATAAAGACTTCTATATCATGAGCTTCATTGTCTCTCTGGTAACTTCAATCGCAGTCGCAACATTTGAAGGCCTGTTTGGAATGTCTTCATGACCTACTGTGTGGCCAGTGACTTAAGCAGTCTAACAGGTTGAGTATTTTTAAGAGTAGCATGCATACTTAGATCTGTTCAGGTCAATAACCATGGGATCATGAAGCCGCAAAGAACATGGTGGAGAACTTAACAGGTAGATATAAAAATATGGTGTGGATGCATGTACATACATTGATGTCAGAGATCAGCTATCAGCTTTGGGTATCTTGGTGAGACAAGGCCACCACTAAGAAAAGTGGTTACTGACCAGTCGAGTCATCAGTTGGGTGCAAGTATACTTATTTAGTGGAACTATATAATACTGTACTTGTTACTGGTTATGAAGTTTAAAAAATTAAACTTTGGGGTTACAATTTTAAATGAAAGGGAATACAATGGGCATCAAAATTTCAGAGGCACACAAGTAGAACATTGCAGAGTACGTACTTTAGTTTTAATGTACTTTAAATTTTTTATCCATCTATTATATTTTGCTTAATATGGGAATCAGTGTGGAAGTGTTTGAGGGAGAGGTTATACGCAGGTATATCTGTTGGGATGGCACCCATTGAGGTCAGACAATGGCCGGTCAAGAATCCTGATGTGCTCAGACATCCCCTGACCCTGATTTTCACCATTCACTGTCACTTCACCCCTAGGGAGAAGCAGAACATTTCATCAGTTGACTTTTCAGTTTAAAAATTGACTGGTGCAAGGTCAGCGCATCTCAGTTAAAATGGAATTAAAAACAGAAAGTCCTGGAGGTGCTCAGTTGACTAGTGCAATAGTAGCGAGAGAAAAATGTACACCTAAAGGATGATAGACAAAAAGAGACAGAAAGAAAGAGTGAACTTCTAAAGTTGAAGAATATGATATTGTGTCTGGATGGCTGCAATGTGTCTGGGTAAAGTGTTAACTTACATGTGTAAACTGCTCCAACACCATGCAGTACAGTAGACAAATTGAGGCAAGCAAATAAATGGTTAAGAAAATTAAAAACATCTGAACCAAGGCAATTCCCTCAAGCAGATTTTACTGTAACATATGCGGAAACACAGCAGGTTTATTCTGTAAGCAAGGATAAAACAAACCCCTCAACTTATGGTATAAAATGACTTGAGTCTACAGGGAGATGTCCTGATTTCCTTGTATCTCTGCTACTAAGTATAGCTTCTACTTTGCTCTTTAACTTTTGAGTTAATTCTACAGCATCTTATGTTTTGAGCAGAGAGATCAATTTACCAAGAATTATAACATCTGATGCTCTCATGAGATTTATAGCACTCAATATTAACATCTTGATTTTGAAGAGATAATTGTTGGCTCTTAAGTCTTGCAATCTTTACTATTACTGTTGCTCTATTTTCATTTGGCCAACCCAAGAACAGGCCAATATTTAATGGTTTGTATCATCAGAATGGTTTCAGAATTAAATTTCTTTTGCAATTAAATAAAGCATTTCTTGCCATGATGTCTTGGTTCAGCTGAAATATCATCAAGCAAAATTATTAAACCTGTTTCACTCTGCCAAACCTACTGAGTGGTTTCACACTTTCCTGCTTTTCTTTCATTTTTACTTAATCTACATGTTTTTATATTATCTGTCATGTTTATATGTATCAGGTTCAAGGTGATTTTTAATTTGCCACTATAACACTGATGGAAGATTTCGACTGACCTTTGACCAGAGTTACAGCCATCATTTGGGAAATCCTTCCGAATCAGAATCAGATTCAGATTTATGATCACAGACGTATCTTTAAACCTGCAGAAAAGGTGGCAAAAGGTAAGTTAATTCATAGCCTGATTTGATCATGGGTGCATCAAAATAATCCAAGTCATCCATGAAAGGCTAATAGACATAATGAAGCAAGTCATTCTATAAACATGCATTATAATAATTCTGTTTGAATAAATGTTTAACTAATAGAAATTTTAAAAAAAGACAAGGTCATTACTTGTATTGTCTGATATTCTAATTTTAATATGATCCTATTTTCTTTATTGCTCAGTTTGGTTAGTTTACCTGAAGCAATTGAACGCAGATAACTAATATGGAAAAGTCAATGGGGATGGAGCATCATGTGGTCACTTAGCCAGAGGTAAATCATATTAAAGAACAAGGTCGTATATGTGTGTTCTTTTACTTATCTATTTTCGGTGGAAAGGTAATTATGTCTAAAAGTACTCTATGTCTGCAGTATATTTTTACTTCTGTTCATTTATTTGTTCACCTATTAGGAAATGAGTTTAGCAGATTATATAACCTAAGCAATAGCCTGGTGAAGCTTTAATTTTATTGCTTTACAAAACTGAGGCAAAACAAAGGCATAACTCCTGTGCCAAACCGCAAGAGCAAGGGATGTTTGTTAGATCCCAATATATCCTACAAGTTACTTACATATTGAAAAAGGATCACAATAATAAAACAACACATTTAATCCTTTAAATGGAACAAAATGCTTAGGAAACTAAGTAAAACAAACTGTTGTAATAAGAAGGGACTCGTGTTCAGAAGATTATCTGAGATGCTAAACATTCAAAACATGGCCTGAAAGATCTGTAAGTTGTATCTCCAATGACTTCTGCTGAAAATGCATTCCATGTCCCTTCTAGGTTTGACAGCAAAAGATTTTGTGTATATATATATATATATATGTACATAAAATATCCAATGTACAAGTAATTGATTTACTTATTTACTTTTCTTTCTATATTATTATGTATTGCATTGTACTGCTGCTGCTGTTTACACATTTCATGACACAAGCTGGTGATAATAAACCTGATTCTGATTTGTTTACTAGGGGTCAAGTGGCAACTATATCACTTGGACTAGATCTCAGGCTTCCATTTTCTGCAAGTAAGCAGAAAACCCAGCACCTGAAGGCTTTGGGGATAGATTAGGGATTATAATATAGTTACGGTGCAGTGAGGGGAAGTGGTTGGTTTCTTTGAGACCCTTTTGTGTCAAGGTAATTAAAATTAAAATTGTTCAGAGTCCAAGAGACTACCTTTGGTGCTGATGTGCTAATTACACTCATCCAGAGGCTGGTATGCCTCACTCTTCCGAATAGTCTCCAATCCTAATGAGACCGAGAAATGTACAAGGAGTTTTGTCTGCCAGGTTTACACCTGCTGATGCTCTTTAATCTTTGCAGTAATGACCAAGAGTGTTTTTTTTCTGAGGGTTGGGGAATCGATAACTAAAGGACATATGTTTAAGGTGTGAGGGGTGAGATTCACTGGAACCCTGATGGGTAACTTTTCCACACAGAGGGTGAGCTATATTGAACTATCTGGCAGTAGATGTAATTGAGGCAGATAAAATAACAACATTTAAGAGACATTTGTACAGGTACATAGACAGGAAAGGTTTAGAGGGATATGGGTCAAACAGAAGAAAATGAGCCTACCTTGGTTGGGTGCTTTGGCTGGATCGAGGGTCTGCTTCTCTGATGTTCAACTCGATGATTTCAAGAGGTTGATGGTAACTAGTGCTCATGACTGAAGTGCTCTGAAGTAACCCTAATATTCTCAGATGTATAAATAAATCTATAAATAGTGCAAAAAGAGAGCAAGTCAAATAAACAAATGGCGAGGTAGTGTACAGATTAATTGTTTATTCAGAAAACTGATGGCAGAAGTAGTTGTTCCTAAAAGGCTCCCATACCTCCACCTTGATGCTAGTAATGAGAAGAGGGCATGTCCTGGGTGAAGGGGGTCCTTAATAATGCGTGCAGCCTTTTTTGAGCCATTATCTTTTGAAGATGTCCTCGATGCTGAGGAGGCTGGTGCCCAGAATGGAGTTGACTGTGTTTGTGACTTTCTGCAGCTCTCCATGCTGAACAGTGATGCAGCCAGTTAGAAAATAGATCTGAAAATTTACAGGAGGTTTGTGTAGCCCACATGAACTTTCAGGGATTATAAGCACATTGAAACATAGCAAGAGCAAAAGGTTATTCGGCCCTTCAGGCCTGCTCCAGTACTTAACATGATCATTGTAGTCACCCACTTTAATACATTGCTCTTACCTTCTCCCCTGTAATTTGTTTAGTATTAAGCAATATGTCTACCTCCTGCCTGGACAAACTGTATTTAACATTATTGTCTCCTCAGCCTCTTGCCTGGATTAGAAGACAATTGCCATCCAAGGCAGATGGACAAACTTGGGTTGTTTTCTCTGGATTGGCTAAAGTTGAAAGGATCCCTGATAGAAGTATACAAGGTTATGAGAGGGATAGACAGCTGGTATCTTTTTTCTAGTGTCAAAATGTCTAATACCCAGATATCCTTACTAAACTTTGTTTTCTAGGCATTTGCCCATTCACTCAAATTATATTGAAATCTCTTAGTATCATCTGTAAACAAGGTTGGCCATGGAAGTTGCATCCTAGCTGCCTATGTGATATGCCGGCTAGTACACAAGCTGGGCAGTAGGATATGGAGAACATGCTGTTGCCTATGCAGCAGGCTCACACTCTCCAGGCAGCTGATGAACCCACAGGAACGCCAGAGACCAGTACAGTTTGGGATCAGCGCCATCACAGGAGTTGCCAGTCTTTTATGAACTCAATGTAGGGACACCTTAAGGACTCCAGCTCTGGATTTTACTCCTGAAGCCTTTGCCATGAGAAGGTATAGCTGCAAAACAGCAGTGGTTTGAGATCACAGTTTTCCGTCTCTTAGATGAACATCCAACCGCAGCTGGCGAACCCCATCTGCCTGAAGCAACTGGTTTTAAGGTGCCAGTAACCCACCTTTGCCCTTTCTCCTGTCAACAGAAACAGTTCTCCCAAGCTAAGTGGCTAAGCCACAGGTGAAGGCCAAGGTGTGTGAAGTAAATTAATAGATTTTCCAGTGTACACAGTCAGTATAAGGGCTGTGTGGGAAATGAGTCCCCAGGAAATTGCAGTGAGGTATGGGAGACAACACTAGGTGAGTTTCAAGAGGGCAATGAGAATTGGAGGCCCAATCTATGAAAGGAAATGCAGTAAGTGGGGCCCTGGTATGTGAAAAGAAGAATGGCAACGAGGGCCCCACAATGGGAACCGGGCCTTCCAGTGCAGAAACTGATCTCCTATGTGTTAGAGAGAGCACACTGGGAGCCCAGTAAACTAGATGTTGAAACATTGGAATTTCCAAATACTTATATAGTCGATTATTGACATTTTACTGTAGTTGGGACCCAAGCAACAAATCCTTCACAAGTCTCTGCATGACATCCATTAAAAAAACTATGCTTAGTTCTATTTTTCAATTTTCTCTCGAGCAACAAATCCTCAATCCATTTCAGTATTTTCAAGTGCTTTAATATTGTATACAGAGAGGGAAATTTGGTCAATAAAATCCTACTGAAAGTCTGAATAGAACACATTCATTATTTCTCCAGTTTCTGTTCTACTTGAGATAGTTCCAAAGATAAATGGAAAGATGCTGCACATTTCTTCAAGTTGATAAGACCACTCAAATTTGGCAGAATTTTGACCCTGCTAAAAAAGAAGAATGCCTCATTTGTAGAATTAGCTACCGACAGATGGAATGTGTTTGGTTGTAATGTGCCCTCAGGTCTGTAAAATGTTGGGGCTCGTGCCGTCAAACTGACAGAAGTAAAATTATTTAAATGGCATCCATAGAGAAGTTTGAAATTTTCACAGCTATTCTCAACCCAGGATAATGCAATTAGAAAACTGATTGCAGTGATGGTGTTAATAAGAGAAATACTCACACCTGGTGCCTCTGTTGTTTTTTGCTGATTGTTTGATTTTAAAGCAGAATGATGAATTATCGATGATAATCATCTCTGTGCAATCTTTGAGCCTTTGAAATAAATCAAAGTCAATATTTTAGACTATTCTACCAGTATATTTTTGTTTTTTTTTATGTTTACTAATTTAGTTTGTTCCAGATCATTTTGAAAAATTTGGTAATGTACGACTGCATGTATTATGTCTGCATGCCAGAGGTATGAAAAATAGAAATATTCCATTACAAGGTTTGTTTATTTTGTCAGCATCCTGGCTAGAATAAAATCCTCACATAAGGTACTGTAAAGAGAGCCTGGTTCGCAGCAGGCTTAGTACCCTGATTGTGCTATTTAAAGAGAACCCAACAGTTTGCAGTTTGTTGGTGGCTGATTGGGAGTGGAAATAACCAGGGAGAAGAGCAATTGGCTTTGTACGAAGAGATAAAATTTTCTAAAATATGCAGGGTGTTTGATCAATTGCATTAAACCAGGGTTGGTCCACTGGGTTAGTTGAAATGGTGAAGTAAGGAATATGTTAGACCGTAGGGTTATTAATTGTAGAAAGCAACATTGCTGCTGCTTATAATGGCTTTCAGACACTTTATTGCCTGCATTGAATAGCTAGATTTAGCAAAAAGAACATATAATGGAACAGCACTAATTAAATTAGTAATTAAAACCCTACCTATCTACAGAAACGGCAAAAGTAGCTCCTAAGACCTCGTCCCTGGGTGAGAAAGGATCTTTGAAGATGGGCTACACCTGTGGACAACTTGAAAAACTGCCCAGGACAGCTGACTCTGGTAAGCTGCTGTCAGCAGCCTATGTTCCAAAAGGAGTGAAGAAGAAGAAGAAAACACTGACTAAACTAAACCCTGCTGCCTATATAGTGTCCATATTACTGCATTCTCTGCAAATTCATGTGCCTAATAGCCTATTAAATGCCTCCGTCATATGTCCCTCCACTACCACCCTTGGCAGCACCTTTCAGGCACCCACCACTCTGCAAAAAACTGGCCCTGCACTTATCCCCTATTACCTTACATGCATGCCCTCTAGTATTAGATATTTCACCCACAGGAAAAAGATGCAGGCTGTCTATATATGCCTCTCAAAATCATATAAAAGTCTATTATCTCTCCCCACAGCCTCCATAACTCCAGAAAAAGCTATCCAGGTTTGTCTAACCTTTCCTTTTGTATATGCCCTGTAATTCAGGGACCATCTCAATACGTTTCTTCCAAACCTCGCCAAATCCTCCATATACTTCCTATAATGGAGCAATATGAATTGAATACAATATTGGAACTTAGTCAGCATTTTATAATTCTGCAAAAAGAGAGGGAAAAGAAAAAAATATATAGAGAGGTGGTGGACATGGGTTCATTGTTTATTCAAAAATTTGATGACAGATGGGGAGAAGCCATTACTAAAATGCTGAGTGTGTGTCGTTACACTCCTGTATCTCACGCTTGATGATAGCAATGAGAAAGGGGCATGTCTGGGTGACGGGGGCCCTTAATGATGGATACCACCTTTTTGAGACATTGCCCTTTGAAGATGTCCTGAATCCGAGGAGGCTAGTGCCCATGATAGACTTGGCTGAGCTTGCAACTTTCTATAGATTTTTCCAATCCTGCGAAGAAGCCCCTCCATAACAGATGGTGATGGAGTTATAATGCTGAGCACAGCACATCTGTAGAAATCTGCTTAGGTGCCATACCAAATCTCCTCAAACTCCTGATGAAATATAGCTACTGTCATGGCTTCTTTGTAATTGCATCAATATGTTAGGCTCAGGATAGATCTTCATAGATGTTAACACCCAGGAACTTGAAACTACGCACCCTTTTCACTGCTGACTCCTCAATGACTGGTGTATGTTCCCTCAACTTCCCCTTCCTTAAGTCTACAATCAATTCCTTGGTCTTGCTGCATTTAAGTGCAAGGTTGCTGGAGCAGGACACCACATAATCAGATGATCTATCTCACACCTGTATGCCTCTGAGATTCTGCCAACAATACCTGGACTATCAGCAAATTTATAGATGGCTTTTGATCTGTGCGTAGACATACAGTCACGGGTGTCGAGAGAGTAGAGCAGTGGGCAAGTGTAGATCCTGAGGTACACTGATGTTGATTGTCAGGGAGGAAGAGATGCTATTTCTGATCTGTACTGACTGTGGTCTCCTGAGGAAAAAGTCAAGAATCCATTTGCAGAGGCCAAGGTTTTTAGTTTGCTGATTAGTACTGAGGCTATGATGATGTTATACTTCCATGGAGTTATGGATTTGGAACCCAAGATCCCTCTCTCTTGCATTAACAACGTACTGTCACTTTACATTTCATCTCCCGATACTTGGCTGGATTAAACTCCATCTGCCATTTCTTCACCCGCATCTGCACCTGCCACTTTATTAAGTACCTCCTGTATGTGGCCAGTGAAAGTATATTTGTGGTCTTCTGCTGCTGTAGCCCAACAATTTCAAGCTTTGATGTGTTATGCATTCAAAGATGCTCTTCTGAAAGCAATGTTGTAAAGCATGGTTATTTGAGTTACTGTTACCATGCTGTAGCTTGAAATAGTTTGTCAATCTCAACTGACTTCTCTCATTAAAAAGGCATTTTCACCGACAGAACTGCCATTTCTAGATGTTTTTTGTTTCTTGCATGATTCTGTGTAAATCTAGAGACTGTTGTGCATGAACATCCCAGGAGATCAGCAGTTTCTGAGATACTCAAATCACTCCACCTGGCACCAGCAATCATTCCATGATCACATTTTTTCCCTATTCTGATGTTTTGTCTGACCAACAGCTGAACCTCTTGACATTGTTTGCATGCTTTTATGCATTGAGTTGCTGCCACATGATTGGCTAATTAGATATTTGCATTAACGAGCAGGTGCACAGGTGTATCTAATAAAGTGGCCACTGATGTACTGTTTATACTACTGTGTCCTTGGGCAATCTTCTACACTAACCATTCTTTGTATGGTCTGCAAACTTACGAACCTATTGATTCATATTTTTATCCAAGTCACTTACATACGTCACAACCAGAAGTTCCCAGAGATTTACTTTAACTCCTCTCTGCTAACACTATGTGTTGTGTTTTTAATATTTCAGTACTATTTGATAAATACTGTAATATATTGTTGGATTAAACATTATTTTTTGTTTATATAATTCATTATGGTTCTATTAAAAATACAGGAATTGCATATGTCATGTTGCTACCATATGATAGGTGTGCGCCTTGTTTAAAGTGAAAACGTGAAGTTCGACCCGTACTCTTGGGTTCCCATCTTTTTATTGCAATTAGTTTTGATGTTTTGAATTTACAAAACGTAATAGTAGTGACAAGGTTTTTAAAAAATGAACCCGAGACAACTACCTACCAGTTGAAATGCAGTGTGACATTTGAGTTAAAAAAATGTAGCAAGAAATGGATGAGCTAAAAAAAGCAGCTCAGCAAGTGCTCAAATTTTAGAAAAGGCAGAAAATAGAAGAATTCATGGGTTCATAAACAGAGAGTACCGAGTGATAATAATCATGATAAAAAAGAGCGGCAATGGCTGCCTACATCGGAAGGGTTAATGCTTTTGATTATACACAAGGTAACAGGATTTTGTAACTGAATGAATTGAGCAGTATTTTAAAGCAAATGGAATAGCCAATGAGAAAGAAGTGCAAATTTTGCTGAGTCCATTGGATTTAAAGGCATATAGTTTGCTTCGAATTTTAACTGCTCCAACCATGCTTCATCCAATATCCCGAAAGTAATGCAGGAACATTTAGAACTGAAACCATTGTTGATTTCAGAATGCTTTAGGATTTAAAAGTGGGATCAAAAAGAAGGGGTGTCCATTTCAGCATATGCGGTTGAATTAAAGAAGTTGACTAAGCATTATCAGTTTGTTAATGTGTTTAATGATGCACTGAGAGATTGCTCAGTTTGTGGAATATTACAAGAAAACATTCAAAAATAGCTCCTAACTGAAGCACCTCTGACATTTAAAAGAGCAGTTGAAATTACTTTTTTGATGGAAGCAACAGACTCAGTGCAATTGGCTTGCAGTCAGGAATGAAAGTGAGCAGAACAAAATTTCAGCTTCTAGACAGGGACCTGTCTGGCTGAGCAAATTGTATTACCATTGAGGTAAGGGCACACACAGCCCAGATCAATGCAGGTTTAAAGGTGAAGCTTGAAGAAAATGCAACAAAATAGGACACATACGAAGGGCATGTCAGGCAGCAAAAACCAAACGTACTGCACAGAGTAGAGAAAGATAAAAAAGTTAAGTTGTAGTTTGAAAAAGAGCACCGAAGCGCACACTGTTGATGAAAAATCTGATAATGATGAGAGGGACACAGGAATAGGTAGCCTTGAGACTTGATATGAGATAACTAACTGGAGACAAACTGCATGGCATACACCAAAAGTGAATGGGATTAATTAAAGTGGAATTAGACACTGGCTCAGCTACTTCAGTCATGAGTTTAAACAACATTTCAAAGATACTATATTGAAGACTGCAGATATCTAACTAAGAACTTACCCTGGAGAAAAGATAACTCCTGTGGAATGACATTCATAGCAAGGAAATACAGCAGCCAACAAGCCACATGGGGCTTGTGTTTGGTAAGAACAAGAGGGCTAGCATTGTAGGGTCATGATTGGCTGAGACAACTGCAGCTTGATTTGCATGCCACATCCTCTGTAATAGAGACAAATGAATATAAATTAACAAAGTTACTGGATGATACCACAACTGTCTCCATGCTGTACAATATGAATCATTGCTCAACATAGGACAAACAGTTGTTGGTGCCAACCTTTGTGCCTCTGGTTGGAAAGCAGATTGGACCAAGGAAGGACAATGCTGCTCAGAAGAAACATGAAAGTGACAAAAGTGGTGTCTTACTATAACAGTTTTTGTAGGCAACATTTCTGAGAAAGATTCTCATATGTTAATCAGGCAGTTATTTGTGAAATGTGGCTTGGTTTTAAGCTGGGACAGAGTTCAAAAAGCTGTAGAAATTTTTCAAGAATTCGGCTTCAATGAGTGTAAAGAATCAGAATCTACTCTGCGTGCATAAATGTTATTGTATGAACTTCAAGTGGGAAACTTTTTGTAGTGGGAGGCTGTTTGTAATAGTAGATACAAAAACTAAAGTCCTGCTGGATGAATTGAAGGCCAAAAAGAAAGGAGTCAATGGGGATATGAAAACAGAGGATTTGTCAGATAATCTTGTGTATGTGGAAACCAAGAAGAGAGCTCAGATTGCAAAAGGAGCAATAGAAGGATTAATACTCCAATGAATTAAATGCACCTTCCCAAGACCAAGATGTGCATCCTAGGAAGAAGAAAAAGAAAGATTATGAGATAAGGAAAGAAAAAGAAGCTGGGACCAGCAGAGAAGAAAGGATCAAAGTAGGTCTAGAGAGAAAATCCAAGAATAGGAGAAGAAAGCTGTCCAGAATGGTCAGAACCACTTCCTGCATCTCAGAGTCAATTCTTAAAGACACCATGGAGGAGGACCCAGAACTTGGGATTGTTTCACAGCCACAATTCTCAATTGCCAGGCGTGATCCCACTTGTCATGGAAGATGTTATCCCACAAGAGTAAGAAAGGTTCCACAATGCTGCTCTGGTCCCTTCCTTTAAGTAGGATTTAAAATTCAAATCTGAATCAAGGATAACACCCAAGCTTGTTACTGCTGACTTTACAAGGGGAGCCAAGTTCCCAAGTTTATCAAGAAGTTTATCCCTTTTGTCTTTGTGACCAGCTAATTATATTTCATTTTATCTTAATTTGGTTTTAGGAAATTATTGCTCATCTACTTATTTATTGCAGTCATATCAGAAGTCAGAGAAGATAGGGTGTTATCCTCATTAGGCTCAACCAAGGTATACAATTGTGTGCCACTTTCATAACTGTGCTCTCTAATAATGTCCCTTAAGGGAAGCATGTAAAAGGAGAAGAGTAGGGGATTAAGAAAGCTTCCCTGAGCAACACCAAAAGGCACAATGTATCTCTTAGAAAATTGGTCTCCAATAGAGAAAAAAATTCTCTCTAAGATGTACACTATGAGTGAAACTAATTAAGGACACTACTAGAGAGGGCAACCCAGTTCTCAAAGCAATCTAGGTGAATGTTGTTAATTGTGTTGAAGGCAGCACTTCGGTCTGGGAGAATTAGAACTGAGACCATGTTGGCATCAGGGCTGAGCCTAATGTTGCTGAAAATGTTGGTAAGGGCGATCTCCGTGCTATGGTTTGTGCTAAAACCTGGCTGAAACTTTTCTAGAGTACTGTTCATACTCAGAAGGCTGTTGAATCATAAATATAATATGATGGCAGAGCTGCTTCTAACAAGATCTTAGTAAACAATTTTTTCTACAGGACGTTCCAGTAATTTCATAGTTACCCTCGAATGATTCTCACCTTCCATCCCAGGCTCATTTAATTAATTGAATTGAAATTCTTCATCTCTTCTAGTGAAAAATGAGCATATCTTTCATTATTTTTCATTCATGTTTGGTTATAGAACCGTAATGCCATTTTATTCTTGTAAAGTGAAAGGAACGTTGACAAATGCAATTGAGAGAAGTGGAGAAATGGAGCAGAACCTGAGCTCACTGAACAAGCCTGGAGTTTTGTGGAATATTACCTTCCTTCCCACAATTGCTTTCTCTACAAGAACAAATAGTTCTAATTACGAGAATAAATAATTGTGGAAATGCTATGGTGACACAGGGGGCAATGTGACACTTGTAGGCTGCCCCCTGCGCATCTTGAGCTGTGTTGGTCACATTTCACTGTATGTTTCAATGTTTCAATGTACATGTGACAAACAAAGCTAATCTAATCTTTAATCTTTAAATGAGAAGGTACCTGATCAGTGGGGCAGCTGACCTTCAATTCACCATTGCTACCATAACCTTTTCTAGAGTTCTTTCATCAAGTGTAAAATCAGGATATTTGGCATCACGTTCTTCTTTCTTGTTTTAAGCACAGATAAAAGACATGCTAGAAATAATACAAGTCTTGTGAGCAACTCTCTTCAAGTGACTGATTGGAATAACAACTTGTTCTTGAAAAGCTCAGGCCACCCTCCAATGTGCATTGCATTCCAACTGCTTACTCACTGATTACATTTAGCCTTTCACTGACATTAAGTGGGTTTATGTTGTAGCTTTGTTAATATTGCAGATTGACCTTGTTTATTTTGCAGGAGTACTGTGTGGTTGTCTGACTCTGGATAAATCCATTTGTGAAAGTATATACACTTAGGGTGACTATGACAGTGGAGGAGGCAAACATGGCAGAACTCAGTACTGTTCTGGAGACGGGGAACTGGAGGACAACTAATATTGTACCATTGGCTAAAAAGGGAAAAGGGATAACCGGAGTAATTGTAGGTCTGTTAATTTAATTGTTGAGCAAGTTATTGGAATCAATTCTGAGTAAATATTCATTGAGAGTGACTTGGATTAATCAAGGATAGATAGTTCTGTAATTTTGTAAAGAAAAGGTTATATCTGACTAATGTAATTGAATTTTTTTGTAGAGTTAGCAAGGAGGGTCAAAGAAGGCAGTATGTTTTAAGTAGTCTATACAGATTTTTGCAAGACTTTTGGCAGGGTCCCGCAATGCAGGCTGGTTAAAAATATGAATATCCATGACATCCGAGGGAAAGTAGTAAACTGGGGCTAAAATTGCCCCAATGAAGTGAACCAAAGAGTAACTGCTAATGGTTACGTTTGACTGAGAGCTGTTTTCAACAATTTGCCACAGGGCTCAGTATTCTTTTATGTAGTATACAGTATATTAATGATTGATATTGAAATATAGGAACCACAATAAAGAGGCTTGATTTGATACAAAGATTGACTATGTAGTTGACAGCAAGGAAGAAACATTTAGGTATTAGAAGATATAGATTACCTTTTAGAAAAGTGACAAATTAAATTTAGTTTGTAGGCATGTCAAAGTCAAAGTCAGGTTTATTGTCATATACACAATTACCTGTACTCACAAGACTTATTTGCAGTATATATTTGCATCACAGGTGTTCTGTTACTTCTGTTTAAATGTACCATGGGTTAACAGTAAAGAATCATATTCTGGAAGAATTAGAGAACTTTTATTTACAGTAATAAAGAAACACGTCTTAACCCAGCCACATGCTGGAACATTCTGGCAAACCCCATGCGTGCTCAGTGTTCTGTCCAATGATGTACTGGCAAGTCATTGCATGTGATATCACCACCGCTTCATTTCCTTAAAAAGAAAACAATTAACCATGTTAATCAAAGCAATTACATAATTCAACAAGTCTCTATCAGTCTCTCTGGGGGTTTATGAACACGAATAGATCTCCTAAGTGGTACACACAGATTTTGTGTTTCCTTGTTATTATTTATATGTTTTGTCTCGTCTGCATCCGTTAGCTGAATCTCTGAAGTTGGCTCTTTCTTGAGGTCTTTGCGATTTCTTCTTACCACTGCTCTCTCCTCTGTTTGGACCATGTATGATATGGGTTGTACTTCTTCAAGTACTGTAGCTTTCTGTGTCCGTGTGTTCATTTTGTCTTGTATTCTTACTTCATCTCCTTGGTGCAGTTCAGGTAATGGACGAGAACGTCTATCAAAGTATATTTTCTATTTTGCTTTGTGTTCATCTTTCCATGTTTTCACTTGTTCACCTTCCTCTCATCCATTGCAGATTAGATCTCAAACATCGTCCTATCAAGAGCTGAGCAGGCGAAAATGCACATTCAAGTGGAGTACTTCGGTAGGCTAACAAGGCTTTATAAAAATCACTTCCACTATCTTTTGCTTTGTGCACCAGTTTCTTGACAATTCCTACTGATTTCTCAACTAATCCACTAGACTGAAGGATAAATGGACTAGATGTTGTATGAACAAAGTCCCATTCACGAGCAAAATGTTTCATGCATTCACTACTGAATTGTGGACCATTGTCTGTGAAAACTTCATCAGGTACACCATGTCTTGAAAAACTGATTTCATCCATGTAATTACATTTTCTGCAGTCATTCTGCCCAGTCAACACACTTCAGGATACAATGAGTAGTAATCTGTTATTAATGGATAGCCTTTGTTGTTATTGTTACGTACCCCGTAACTGGGTTGCCAAACCAGCAGAAATGGACCACTTAGTTGGAGTCTGGATTACTGGAACTAAGAAAGTTTTATTAAAGAAATAAACAACACAATACTCTAATAGTAAGGATATAAATGCAACAAGTTAGCAATGAATAAACACACATGTACACAGAGCTAGGATAATAGGATCAATCAAGCTCTATCGCAGTCTAGGGGTAAAATGATCAGTGTCAAGTGACACAGAGTTCAGTTCAATTTAGTTCAGTTCGCAGAAATCACTGTTGTGCCATTGGGGAGGGAGAGAGAGAATGAATGAACATGCAAATCGGATTCCAAACAGACCTTTGATATTCCTCGCAGTTAACTTTCGGGCGAGCCCTTTGTAATGTCTTCTGAGGTCACCGACTGTGACCCCTCCGTTCCAGATACGATCGTTCTTCTGCGGTGAACCCGGCACCCAGGCAAGGGCGGACACACACACCAGGTTCCTGCCCGACCACACCTTTCCACCCTGTGCGTCTATGGCTGGTCTCACGACCAGACCTCCAAAACACTCACCAACTTGTGGGGGCACACCGCTTCCAGGGTCTTGTTACCTCGAGGTGTCGTGTGTCTTGCCTTAGCGAACCTGTTCCTTTTATCCCCCTGCTGGGGTATCGCCTGTCCATCAAATTTCAAACAGTTTGGGTTCAAAGCAACCGGTCTCTGACAATATTCGGAACTGTGTCTCCTTTCGGTAATCTCTCTCGTCTCTCTCTTATTAGCATTTTGAATGTTCCCCCATTGTCCTCTTATCGGCATCAATCTTTTGATAATTTGGTCTGTTGTCACATTATTAATAAAAAGATCAACATCTACCTTCTGATAAGGTCTCTGAGGACTAGGATGTGGATGCAGTGGCTCCTTAGGGTTGCTAGATTGGTAGTTAAGGCATATTTGATGAGAAGACACCAATTCTGCAATCTCTTGATTCATCCTGGACTAAAACATCACTTCCCATGCCCTTCTCTTACATTTTTCAATGCCTAGGTGGCCTTCATGAATTTTATCAAGCATTTCTTTATGGAGACTTTTAGGTATACCAATTCGACTACCTTTGTACAATATCCCATCCACAACAGACAGTTCAGATCTGTGGTTCCAATAATCTTATACTACTGAGTTAGAGTCATGCCTATTATCTGGCCATCCATCCAACACCACTTCTATTACCTGACTGAGAATCTTGTCCTTCTCTGTCTCCAGATGCAGCAGTTCCAACTTTTTGGGAGCAACAGGTACAGTCTCTATGAACATATCAATGAATACCTGAACATCAGTGATGTTCCTGTGAGTGTCTTTTGTTGTCAGATCCACAGCTCTGCATCATGTGTCAGCTGTGCACATGAATTTTCCAGGAGTGTATGACACATTCAACGCATATCTTTGCAATTTGATCATCATTCGCTGAATTCGTAAAGGACAGTCACTGAAATGTTTGTTAAACAGTGCAATCAATGGCTTATGATCGGTTTCCACACCAATAGATTGCCCTGACACAAACTGATGAAATCTCTCACAAGCAAACATAGTGCTGAGCAATTCTTTTTCAATTTGGGCATACAGTACCTTGTTTCTGGATCAGATAATGAACGAGATGCATGTGCCAGTGGTAGCCATTCCTGATCATGTTTTTGGAGTAATACTGCCCCTAAACCTGCTTGAGATGCATCACATGAGATTTTGATGGGTCTCTCAACATCATAAAATTTCAGCACAGGTTCTTAAGATTTGGCCATGCCTTCTCTTGTTCATGGTTCTAGCTCCATTCATTTCTCTTTTCTGTTAGCTACATCAATGGAGCAAGCTGTTCCGAGAGATTGGGTATAAATTTTCCCATATATTTAACCATTCCCATAAATGTCTGAACATCTTTTTTACATTGCAGTCTTGGCATGTTCTCAATAGCAGAATCCTTCAATGGATCAGGACGCACACCATCATTGCTGATGATATCACCCACAAAGGTAAGTTTCAGTCACTCCTAGCTGACATTTATCTTTATTCAGTTTCAGGTTAGCCTTGCGTGTTGCCTCAAAGACTTGTCTGAGCCTGGCGTCGTGCTCTTGTTCGGATGATCCCCAAATAATAATATCATCCATGGAAGTATCTACGCCCTCAATATGCTCATATAACATGTGAATGGTTTTATGGTACACTTCAGCAGCTGATGCAATTCCAAAAGGAAGCCTAAGGAAACAGTATCTGGCAAAAGGAGAATTAAAGGTACACAATTTTGAACTTGGTTCATCTAATTTGAGTTGCCAGAATCTGGAGGATGCATCTAATTTACCAAAATACTTTGCATTAGCAAACTGTGACATAATTTGTTCATGAGTAGGCAATTTGAAATGCTCTCTTTTAATGACCCGATTCAAGTCTCTTGGATCTAAACAAATCCTCAGTTTTCCATTTTTCTTATCAACAATGACAAGCGAATTGACCCATTCAGTTGGTTCATCAATCTTTTTTTATGACTCCTAGCCTTTCCATTCAGTCTAGCTCTGTTTTCAGTTGATGATGTAATGTTAAAGGTACTTTTCTGCATGGATGTATTACAGATTGCACTCTATTGTCAATTTAATCGAGTGCTCTGCTGGAAGACAACCAAGCCCTTTAAACAAGTCTTCATACTCTTTCATCAAGTCACTGTATTCTGACTTTGTGTTGCTATCCAAGACAAAAATTCTTTTCACCAAATTAAGTCTTTCACAGGCAGATAAACCCAGAATTGACGGTACATTTTTTGGCATGACCACAAATGAAAGAGTATGCACAATATTTTTGTGTGATACCTTTGCCACGCATGCTCCTTTGACTGGAATGTCTGCACCTGAATACCCATTCACTTTTATATTTGTTTGATGTAACTTCGGTCTTGGCTTTAAAGCATTAAGCTCAGATTCTGCAAGAACATTTACTCGTGCTCCAGTATCAAGTTTAAACAGAATATTGTTTTGATTCACTTGCAACGGAATAGTCCAGTCATTCTTACTTTGTTTATTTTCACAAAGCACATCTATATAAAATTCCTCATGTTCATCTTCAAGCACAGCACTTACCTGTTTCATTTTATTTTCCTTCTTTCTACTTTTACAACAGCATGAAAAATTATTAATCTTACTGCAACCATTAAAACATTTTCCATATGCGGGACACCAGTTTGGACGATGTTCCCGTACACAGTGATCACATGACTTTTTTTCTTACCAAAGCCGTCTTGCTCTCTGTTGGTTTAATCGACCTATTATTGTATTTCTTGATGCATTCGCGCTTTGTTTACAGTGTTTACATTGCAGCTTTCAACAAAGAGCTCTTTAGCCTGCAACGTCATGGTCTCAGAAGCATTGCAAAGAGCCAAAGCTTTTCCAAAGTTTAAATCTCGCTCTCTCAGCAGCCTTTCTCTCAGAGCATTATCTCAAATGCCACAAACAAGTCTATCTTTAATGAGGGAGTCCGTGAGCAATCCAAACTTGCATGTTCTACTACACTTTCTTAACTCAGTAACATACTGATCAATTGTTTCCGTGGTTCTCTGCACACATGTGAAGAATTTATATTGCTCATACGTTAAATTACGCTTAGGTATACAAAATACTTCAAATTTGTCCGTTATCGACTTTAAGTTGAAATTATCTCCATCTTCAAAGACAGAATTATTATATACCTCTACTGCGTCATTCCCGATTACATAGAGCAAAAGTGCAGCTTTGTTTTTTTTTGATTTTCCTTCATAATCGATCGCTGATGAGTACATTTCAAACTGTTGCTTGAATATCCTCCAATTCTCAGCTACATTGCCAGTCAGCTGAAGTTTTGGTGGGGTTGTAAACCTTCCATTTTACCGTTTACAGTTCAAATTTTTTTCTTCTTCTTTCTTTTTTCGATTATCTTCGATTCTCGATTCTCGATTTTCCCATATTATTCTTCCAGAACCACTTCTAACACCATGTTATGTTACTTCTGATTAAAAGTACCGTGGATTAACAGTAAAGAATCATATTCTGGAAGAATCAGAGAACTTTTATTTACAGTAATAAACAAACATGTCTTAACCCAGCCACATACTGGAACATTCTGGCAATCCCACGCATGCTCAGTGCTCTGTCCAATCATGTACTGGCACATCATTGCACATAATATTACCACAACAGGCATATAGTCTCAGATGAACAGCACTCACATGAAAGCATAAAATATAAATACATTATACACAATAGGAAAGAACACAATTAGATAAAAAACAAAGTCAATTTCAGTGCAAAGTGATCAAAGTAGTCATGGTATTACTAAGCTGTAGGGTTGTGCCAATAACTTGGTGGTGAGGCACTTCAGACTACCTGAAGATGGAATAACCTAGATGGTGGAGATATTTGATGATGGATATTGTCTTCTTGAGCAGTGTTTCCTATTGATACTACTGATGGTGGGGAGGGATATGCATGTGAAGTGTGCCTTCTTCTTGATTGTATCCATGTGCTGGACAGTTATCTGATAAAATAGCACTCAGGAATTTAAAGCTTCTATTTCTATCTACTGCTAAGCTCTGCTGTTTGCCCTCCTTCCTCTTCCTAAGTTCAACAATACATCCTTTAGTTTTATTGATATGTAGGGACATGTATCAAGGCAAAGGAATAGACAAGAATTGGGAGGGCACAGAGAGACATAGAGGAACAGATGAACATTATAAGATATATCCTCAAATACTTAAATGTAGCAGGACGTAAAGGGATCAAAAAGGCATATGGCAGACTTTCCTTTATTAACCAAACATCGAGATACAGTATACAACACACATAGAACCATAGCTTGCATCTAGTCTGCAGCTCATGATAGGAAAAATATGAATGCATCAGAAAGGATGCAGAGGAATTTTATGATGAATTACGGACAAATATTTTAATTATGTAGAAAAATTGGATAGGCTGTTTTGCTTTCTTTGGAAGAGAGAAGGTTGACAGGGGATTTGACTGAGGTATGCAAAATTATGAGCTGACTAAGTAAACAGAGAAGATCCATCCACCTGAGCATGGGAGTGTATTGATTTGAAGAACTGGTAGAAATATTAAATGCAGGATGAGGAAAAAATGCTTAACAAAGGTCTTGGGGGTCTGAACTACACTGCCTGAAAGGATGGCAAAGGCAGAAACTCTCAACAGATTAATAATACACTTGTGTCTACTTTGAACTTTGAACTTTTTTGTAACTTCAGCATGAGTCAGTTAGAATGCAGTCTTTCTCCTGGATTTTTTTCTTGAATGTTGAACATCTGCCTGAAAGCGATTGTTACCAAAAGAGGAGAATGCACTAATGAGTCTCAAAGTGGCATACGAGGGCCACATCTAAAATCAGCGTATATTAAGATAAATGGTACTTAGCCAGTCCACACAACCATGCTAGCTGACTGAAAAGGGGGCCTAAATGAATAAATTAGTGTTTTAAGTTTATTTAAAAACTACTGCTTTACCAAGTGGGATAATAGAGGAATCACAATGTTTTCTTTAAGAGGAATATCTTAGTCAGGTAACTACTCATCTGAATTCTGGGGTGGCAGGTAACACATGTCAAACTAATTGAGGAAACTCTCAATGCTAAAATGTCTTTTGGTCAAATTTGCTGTAGACGTAATCCCAGAGTAATTACTAGAATGTTGGCTAAGAGATTTCCTGAGCCTGAGGTATTGATTTTCTGTGTCTTTCACCTTTTCATCACATTGGCTTGAGTGGGAGATTAATTGCAATGCTGAGAAATTGGTGTAACTGTCAATCATGCCTGAGTTTCTAAAGATCTTCCTCTGAAGCTAAGATAGACAAATAAGTGAATCCATATGAAACCTCATGACCTAGATAATTAAGGGTCATGGGCATCAGCTCTGCACTCCCTAAACAATTAAACCCACTTTAGATTAATAGTGCTAGCATTTATTTCCAGGTAACAGCACAAGCATTGTCCAGTTGAAAGAAGCCTCGATGAACCATGAAATCTGCAACCTGTAGAGGGCCAGATCAGCGGCATTCAGGTCTGGCGACCAAGTAAGGTACAAGGGAGCAATGTATGATCTCTGGAAATTCATCTCATGGGTGAAGTGGCAGTTCCAGACCAAACTTCAATCACTGAAGGAGGCTCTACAGCTGTAGCAGGGCTTAAATGCTATTACCTCTTACAAAGTGAAACAAAGTGACATAGGTGACCAGAAAGCTTTGATCCCAGATGAAATTCGACCAGCAAAACATGGAGGAACATTCCCAGATTTCCCAGCCCCCAATGACTCTGCGATTTCAGTCTCTCAGGCTGACATAAGACCATCCTTCAGGAGGGTGAACAAATGGAAATCATCCAGTACAGATGATTACTCAGATAGCTGAGTAATGAAGACCTGTGCTAATCAACTGTCTTGAATGTTTTCCAATATCTTCATCCTCTTGCTTTGGCAGTCTGAGATATCCATCTGCTTCAAACAGCCTTGAGTTATACCAGTGCCTAACAAGAACATGGTAATTTGCCTCAATGACTATCGTCCATTATCACTTACATCCACTGTGATGGGTGCTTTGAGAATTTGCTGATGAAACTTCTGCCTGAGAAGTGACTTGGATCTACTCCTATTTGCCTCCTTTCACAACAGGTCCACAGCTGATGCCATCTCGTTGGCTCTTTACGCTACATTAGCAGTGGACCAATCGATTTGCAGAGAGAGAGAGAGTTTTGCAGGGGTTGGGGAGGAGTTTAAAAAAATTAGCATTTTGCAGGGCTCGGTGCATTAGTGGCAGACCAGTCGATTTGCAGAGAGAGAGACCATCAGCACAGATCAGTGAAAAAAGGAGTGTTTCGCAGACCAGTCGATTTGCAGAGAGAGAGACCATCAGCACAGATCAGTGAAAAAAGGAGTGTTTCGCAGAGCTCGGTGCATTAGTGGCAGACCAATTGATTCCTAGAGAGGGAGAGAGAGACAGCTTTGCACAGGTCAAGAAAAAGAGCTTTTAAAAGGACTGTTTCGCGGAGCTCAGCGCATTAGTGGCGAACCACTGAATTTGCAATTCATTAGCAGGACCAAATAAAAGTAAAGCAGGGTCAGAGTGGAGCAGCCATTGTGTGAGTGGACTTGAGGCTTTGTCTCAGGCAGGTTTGGCGGGGAGGCACAGGTAAGTAGCAGGTAAAGCTTTTGTAGTGGTTGAATAAAAAGCCACTAAATTACAGCTAATTAAATAAAGTAGGGATGATGTAGGATCAGGTGTTGTGCTGTAGCTGCATGATATAGGAGCTGGTGGACCCCATTGTGATGACATCTGCAGCAAATGTTGGCTGCTTGAGGAACTCAGGCTCAAAGTTGATGTCCTGGAATCTGACACTGCAGCTCATCAGGGAGGGGGACAGTTGCCTGGATTCTCTGCTTCAGGAGGTAATCACATCCATTAGATTAGCCTCCTGAAATTCAGTCTGTGGTCAGGGACAAGAGGGTGCGACTGCGAATGAGGCGGGTAATGGGATCCAAGAGACAGTGCTGGAGGAGGCTGAGCCCTTGAGCTTGTCCAACAGGTCTGAGAGTTTTGCTCCCTGTGTGAGTGAGAGTGGGGGCTGTAGGAAGGATGAGCAACCTAACTGTGGCACTGTTAGGGAGCCATTCAAAAAGGTGGGGGAGGAGAGATGTGTAGTGGTAATTGGGGATAGTAGTGTCAGGGAAATAGACAGAGTTCTCTGTCATAAGAACAGGGCAGTAGGAGGGGAAAGATCCAGTTGTCGTGGACCATGTGGGCACCTACAACTTAGCTAGAATGAGGAAAGAGTTTCTTTTGAGGGACTTTGAGCAGCAAGGGACTAAATTAAAATGCAGAAGCAAAAAGGAGGTAATCTCTGGATTGCTACCTGAGCCACGTGCAAATGTAGCATAGGATCAAGAAGATTAAAGAGTTAAATGCGTGGTTCAAGAATTGTTGTGGGAGAAGTGGGTTTGGATTCATGGGAAATTGGCACCAGTATTGGGGAAGGATGGAGCTGTACCATTGGGATGGGCTCCACCTGAGCTGTGATGGGACCTGGATCCTAGCAAATTGCATAACTAGAGCTTTGGATAGGGCTTTAAACTAAATAATAGGGGGTGGATTCAACAGATTGCAGAAATATGGATTAAGTAAGACAGAAAAGTGTGGATAAAGATAAAGAAAAAGCAAAAGATAAAAAAGAGAAAAGTAAGAGTAGTGTAAAGAAAAGTCAAGTGCAAAAGAGGAAAACATCACAAGATTTTAAAGGCACAATGATTGTAAGGGCACTTTATCTGGATACCCGTAGTATTCAAAACACGATCAGTAAACTTGTGGCACAAATCAGTACAAAGGGGTATGATTTAATGGCTATTACAGAAACATGGTTGTAGGGTGTAAGGATTAGGAATTAAATATCCAAGGATATCAGGTAATACAGAAGAACAGACAGGAAGATAAAAGAGGCGGGATAGTGCTCTTAATTAAAAATGAGATCAGGGCAATAGTGAGAGACAATAATAAGATCTAAAGAGCAGAATGTTGAATCCATCTGGGTAGAGATTAGGAATAGTAAAGGGGAAAAAAAAACACCGGTGGGAGTTGTCTACCTGTCACTGAATAATAATATTGCAGTGGTACAGGCAATAAACAGAAATATCTGGGGCATGTAAGAATGGAACAGTAGTTATCATGGGGGCTTTTAACTTGCACATAGATTGGGTAAATCAAGTTGCTTGAGGCAGTCTTGAGGAAGACTATGTAGAATGCATCTTTGATAGCTTTGAACAGCATGTTACCGAACCTACAAGGGGAACGTGCTATCTTAGATCTGGTCCTATGCAATAAGACAGGTAAAATTAGTGATCTTGTAGTTAGGGATCCTCTTGGGAACAGTTATCACAGTATGATAGAGTTTCTCATACAAATGGAGGGTGCAATAGTTCAATCTAAAACCAGTGTAATATGCCTAAACAATGGAGACTGCTATGGGATGAAGGAGGATTTGTCTAGCGTAGACTGGGAACACAGGCTATATGGTGGGATGGTTGAGAAACAGTGGAAGACGGGCTGGCTGGTGGTGCAACGACATCGGCGCCTGACCTGGGAGCGGAGGTTCCCGGGTTTGAAACTAGTCAGGTCCACTTCGGAGTACACTTTCCATCCGTGCCGGGTTGAGTGTTGAGATCGCAACTTGACCTCGTAAAATAAAGGGAAAATACTGCAGAGATGTCTGTGCGAGGAGTGGTGCCCAACACAGTCTCTCTCTCTCTCTCACTCCGCGCCTTGTAGAAAGCCATGAAAAAGACATCATCATGGATGCACGCACGGACATGCAGATACACATGCACAGGCACAGACGCACACGCACACACACGCACACGCACAGACTCGTACGCATGCAGGCACATACCAAAAAAAAAGAAACAGTGAAAGGCTTTCAAAGAGATATTCATGGTGCTTAACAAAAGTATATTCCAGTTAAAAGCAAGGACAGTAAAGATGAGGAGAGCCAGCCTTGGATAGCTAAGGAAATAAAAGAAGGCATCAAACTAAATGCTTGTGTATTCAAAGTTGCCAAGAGTAGTAGGAAACTGGAAGATTAGGAAAAAATTTAAAAAGCTACCAAGAACTGTTGGAGTGATTTTTGGGTTTAGGTCATTAACATTTAGCAAATGGCTTTGGCTACTGGTCTTCTGTTCCTTGAAAATGTATTGTGGATTTAATTTGGAACAATGCATTTCTAAAAGCTCTGAATCCCAGTCCAGCTGATGTTGGCATCTGTGGGATGGACACGAATCAAAAGGTGTGAAGTTTGTATGCAGTTTCAAAAGAAAGCATTGTCTATATGGAATTGTCCTTTGTGTTTAGCACATAAATATCGAGCCCCACATTGGGCCAGCAGACCTCTCCGGCAAAAGCGACTCTGTATGGTGCCTGCTGTACCTTGTTTCGTCGAATAAAGAAGATGCTTTGTATCTACCAGTAATTTTCTCCAGCGATTTCAATCACGCAACAACAAGAACAACTAAGCGAGCAATAAAGAAAGGGAAGATAGATTATGACAATAAACTAGCTCAAGATATAAAAAGGATAGAGTTTTTATAATTATATAAAGCAGAAAAGGGTGGCTAAAGTGCATGTTGGTGCCTTGGAGGACAAGAAGGAGGAGTTGATATTGAGTAATAGAAAATGCCAGAGACTTTGAATGACAATTTTGTGTTGGTCTTCACGGTGGAGGCCACGTCTAATATGCCAAAGAGAGGTATTATGGATGTGATGGGAGGTGAGGACCTTGATACAATAGCTATCACTAAAGAGGTAGTGCAGAACAAACTTGTGGGCCTGAAGATAGATAAGTCCCCTGGTCGTGATGGAGTGCATCCCAGGGTATTGAAAGAAATGGCAGAAGTTACAGGAGAGGCTTTGGTGATAATTTATCAAAATTCTCTAGTCTCTGAGCAGGTCCTGGTGGATTGGAAGATGGAGAATGTCATGCCACTGTCCAAAAAAGGATGTAGGCAAAAGGCAAGTAACTATAGTCCAGTTAGTTTAACATCTGTAGTTGGGAAAATGTGTGAAGCTGTCATTAAAGAAGAAATAGCGAGGCATCTGGAAAGAAATGGATCCATCATGCAGACGGTTCCTCTTTGACAAACTTACTGGAGTTCTTTGAGGACATAATGAGCGCAGTGGATGGAGAGGAACAGATAGACATTATTTACTTGGATTTCCAGAAGGCATTCGATAAGGTGCCGCATAAAAGAATTATTAGGACGCATAGAGTTGGGGTGCTGATGCATTAGCATGGATAGAGGATTAGCTAACTAGTAGAAAGCAGAGAGTTGTGATACATAGGTGTTACTTTGGTGGGCAATCAGTGGTGAGTGGTGTGCTACAGAAGTCAGTGCTGGACCCACGACTGTTCACAATACACAATATACATTAACAATCTGGAAGAGGGGACTGAGTGTAATGTATCTAAGTTTGCTGATGATACTAAATTGAGTGCAAAAGCAAACTATGCAGAGACACAGATGGTCTGCAGAGAGGTATAGATAAATTAGGTGAATGCGCAAAGGTAGGCAGATATAATACAATGTTGGTAATTGCGACGTCATCCACTTTGGAAGGAAAAATGGAAGAGCAGATTATTTAAATGGTAAAATATTGAAGCATTCAGTTTCACAAAGGGACTTGGGAGTGCTTGTGCATGAATCACAAAAGGTTGTTTTGCAGGTGTAGCAGGCTATCACTTTTGAGGTGGTGCAGAGGAGATTTACCAGGTTGATTCCAGAGATGATGGGGTTAAACTATGAGGAGAGATTGGGAGTGTACTCGCTGGGATTCAGAAGAATGAGAGGAGATCTTATAGAAACATATTAAGTTATGAAAGGGATAGATAAGATAGAGGCATGAAAGTTGTTTCCACTGATCTGTGAGACTAGAACTAGGGGACATTGCCTCAGGATTCAGGGGAATAGATTTAGGATGGAAATGAGGAGGAACTGTTTTTCCCAGAGACTAATGAATCTGTGGAATTCACTACCCAATGAGGCAGTGGAGGCTACCTCAGTAAATATGTTTAAACAAGGTCAGATAGATTTTTGCATAATAGGGGAATTAAGAGTTATGGGGAAAAGGCAGGTAGGTGGAGATCAGCTATGATCTTATTGAATGGCAGGGCAGGCTCAAAGGGCCAGATGGCCTACTCCTGCTCCTATTTCTTATGTTCTTATGTTACTCAACCCTGGAGCATTCAGTCAAGAAATATATCAGGATGCTCTTTATTGAGTACAGCTCCGCATTCGGTACTATCATCCCCTCAAAAGTAATCAGTAAGTATCAAGGCCAATGCCTCAATACCTCCTGTGCATTTGGATCCTTGATTTCCTCACTTGCAGACCCTAGTCAGTTTGGATTGGCATTTCCTCCACAACTTCCACCAGTGCAGGCTGTGTGCTTAGCCCCCCTGCTCTACTTGCTTTACATTACCATATTTTAAGTTTGCTGATGACACCACCGTCATTGGCAAAATTAAAGGTGGTGATGAGTTAGCATATAGGAGGGAGACTGAAAATCTACTCAGTGGTGCCACAACAACAACCTCTTACTCACAGTCTGCAAGACCAAGGAGCTGATTATTTTCCAGTCCACGAGCCCGTCCTCATCAGAGGATCAGAGGTGGAGAGGGTCACAATTTTAAATTCCCCTATGTTATCATTTGAGAAGATCTGCTCTGAGCCCAGAACAGAAGTGAAATAATGAAGAAAACACGCAGTGCCTTTACTTTCTTATAGGTTTGCAAAGATTCTGCATAATATCTAAAATTCTGAGAATTTTTTTATAGATGTGTAGTGTAGAGTATATTGGCTGGCTGCATCGCAGCCTGGTATGGAAATACCAATGCTTTTGATTGGAAAACCCTACAAAATGTAGTGGATATAGCCCAGTCCACCACTGGTAAAGAGCTCCCCACCATTGAGCACATCTACACAGAGTACTGCACTGTCACAGAAAAGCACCATCAATCATCAAGGACCTCCACCCCCCCATGCCATGCTCTCTTCTCACTGCTGCTATCAAGAATAAGGTACAGGAGCATCAAAACCCACACCACCAGGCTCAGGAACAGTTATTACTCCTCAACTGTCAAGCACTTGAAACAGTGGGGATAATTTCACTTGGCTTCATTCACCCCATCACTGATCTTTTCCCGCAACTATGGACATTCCAGGACTCTTCATCTTATGTTCTCAATATTTATTGCTTGTTTATTATTATTATTATTATTATTATTTTGTTTTCTTTTGTTTTTACTCAGTTTGTTGACTTTTGCAGGACTGTCCTGTTGGGTGCTATCTTTCATTTATTCTATTATGCTTCTTAGATTTCCTGAGTATGCCCAGAGGAAAATGAATCTTAGGGTTGTATATGGTGACACATATGGTGACCTTGATAGCAAATTAACTTTGAACTTTGAGAATTGTGCTTTCATGCTTCTAAGTTAATACCCACAGAACTAGTAACTTATAAACAACTGCCGAGCTTCAGCTGTCCTTTAACGCAAAAATACTTAAATGAGTTTTTGAAAATCCTCTAACTCTCTGAAACCTTAAACCTAATTCAATACCAACTCCAAATGGTATTAAATCATTGCAGTACGAGGCAGCTCCTTTCAAGATATTTTGCTTCTCCATGCTTAAGAATGTTTTAAATTATATTAAAGATAAATGATGAAAGCCCAGACTACCACTTGATTTGAAAAAAACTTATTCTTTTAACAATTAGTTGCATCTTAATTTCTTTATGCTTTCGCCTAAGACTTCTGGGAGATCAAAGGTCAGATTCATCAGTTTCTGCCCAAGCTATGGTTCAGACCCAGATGTTAGGATTACTTTTGTAAAGTTAATCAGATGTAAGTAATAGTTTATTGTTGCAATATGAACACCAGAAGAAGTAATGGGCTGAATGGTTTCTTTATGTGTAGAAATTTCTGTGATCCTATGAAAGAAAAATTGGCACAAATGAGTTTTACTGAATATTTTTTCTTGATATAAGAAAGTGAAATTGGTGAAAAGTATTGCTGTGTGACATTTTCTGTTTATATATTCTGCACAGAAAATCAAAATCAAACATATGGAGTATTTATTTCATCGAGCTGCATTTTAAATATGTTTAAAAATATGTTGGAAATTTGAATAACTATGATAGAAACAGAAAATGCTCTTTGTAAATGCAGCCTGACCTATTGAGTGCTTCTAACATGCTCAGCCTTTAGTTCAGTTTTAATATTTGCACTTCGTTTTATTTTGTTCTTCTATCCTTCAATTTCTGTGCAGTCCAGTCAATGTGCCTAACTTGCTAAAGTTGTTTTGATATTTCTTGATGTAACCTTCTGATTTTAGCTTTTTACCTTTTGGCAACATAAACCTGGTATTTATGCATTTGTTAAGTGTGAAACTGATTTGCAAAGCCTGTTCCTCAATGGCCACAGTTTTCTCGCAGGAGGATGGCATCAGAGTTATTCATTAAAGTGACATTCTGATAGATAAAATGAAAGTCTAAAAACTGAGTTATTGTTAACATATTAAGTACATAGTGAAGCTGAACTATTTTCAAACACTGCTTGTTCCCCTTTGGTGGCTGACTTCAGCGTCTAATTTATTGGGTGTAAGACATCCAGTGCTAATAGAATCTAGAGCACAAGTGATAGGATAGACTGAGCATGGATTAGTTCTTCGTACATAATACAAAGTACTTTCATTGCTCTCTTATTCTTGAGTAGAACTATTGAGTGCAGCATGACAAGTGAACCTGTGTCCTTTATCTACTTCTACAATTTGTTACACATCCTTGCTTATGTCCGAGACATCCATACACGCTTTGAATTGCTGCGCTGTTTGCTTTTATCTCATTTCAAAAGATATTATGCTCCAGCTATTGCTCGTTTTGTTCACCTGCACTTTGCTGTGCACCATTTAGTGGTGCAGGTCTGGCTTAGAAGTAGTTTCTACAGCTTGCAAGCTCATTATCTGTGACTTTACTGCCTATTTCCACCTGTAACAGAAGATCAAAGGTGGTATTTCACAAGACTTGAGTCTACTATACTGTATCCCATGGGTATACAAATATTCTCTTGTTTTAAACTTATCTCTATCTAAAACTGTTTGGCATTCCTCTGTTATTATCTTACATCAGTCAATGTATTCTTTGTTTTATCACAGTTTTCTTGTCTTGTGTTGGTGAGTCACGGTTGGTGTGTCAGAAACACTCCAGCATCTCAACTGTGAACATACATTGAATCCTTGGAATAGGAGTCAGCTATTAATTATTCTTGTTTGTTTTTCTATTAATTAAGGCTATGGCAGTTCTTGTGTGATATATTCTCACCTGGGGTTTACATCAATACAGCCCAAAATTATTATCTGGGCACATCAGGGAAGATCCTTTTTTTCTCTGCTTTAAATGTACTGATGAGATTATAGTGAACTGTGTCATCTGTTCAGGGTAGTGGATCATCCAAATATTTGTACATTACTAGAACATCAAGCCTTCATGTAGTCAACCAATTCAAGTAATACACTTCCTTGTCTTTCAGGTCATTGAACATCTCTTCCATATGCTGTGGTTTACATTTCTAAAGCTGCACCCAGTTTCTCTTGAGTACTGTTTCATTCAGGGCACTGGATCAGATCCAGTGAAAATATGATAGCTCTTTCTGAGGTCTCCTGGTTTAACTCTTTATGGGAGTAACACTTGTGTTAAATATATTTGCAATGTCACACAAAAACTGAAAAGTGAGGCCAAGATAGTCGATGATCAACTGGATGAATCAAACACCTTTACCAACCTGACAGGCACTGGCTACCATATTCGGCAAAAGTGAGCTTCTTAAAAGCTGTGCTCTAATTACCAGAAATTCCAGCAATTGGTAACCATTTCCTATTGGTTTTAGGTCAATAATTATTAAATTACCAGTTCCATTATTAAGCTCAGTGGCTTCCAACAGGCTCCATTAATGCAGAGCCAGTCAGTCCAACATTTGAAAGATCATAAAAGTTATAGATATGGATCTGTATTACTCCTGCTTGTATCAGACAATACTGTGGATAGATATTGGACAGGAAAGATTAACTCCTCACCCTGAGTACGGGGAATCTACTTCAGGAAAGTGACACTGAGTCTAATACTATATCTACAAGAGTGCTGAACTGATAATATTTTCATCAATTTATTCAAACAAATTCTTGAACAATATGGTCCTGTAGGTTTCACATACATAAAGACAGGAAAATATGCTTCTACATAATGGTCTGGATCATGGTCAACACAACCTACTTTCTCTATGAAACCTCCTGCAGCAACAGTGCTCCTAAAGACATCCACGGCTTCAGTTCCTCAACCTGCTGCGATCAGGCCATTGGACATCACACACCCCAAGGCCACCTTGGTGTTCTTTAATAGTTCTTGCATTCAGAAGTAATTTCTGCTTTGTCAAAGTCTTCAATAATCAGTTGCCTAATAACGAAGTTGAAATTGAACAATGCAGGAATAGCCTGAGAGGTCAAAAAATTAATCCTACACTTCACTGCAGTATGGAAGTTGGAACACAGTGACAAACTCTGCAGGTACCTGGTGGCTCTCTATGAAGCGATGGGCAAACTAACATCCTGATAACCTAATTACGAAGAAAAGTAACTTTTGCTTGATTGGAAGCAAGATACCCAAATCCCATAAAGTTAAAATAAATAACAAAATCATTGATTGATTGATTGATTGAGATACAGCACGGAACAGGCTCTTTCAACCCTTCCAGGCCGTGCCGCCCAGCAGCCCCTGATTTAACCCTAGCCTATTCATGGGAAAATTTACAATGACCAATTGTACCAACCCAGTATGTGTTTGAACTGTGGTAGTAACCCCCACCCCCCCCGTCCCTCCCCCCAGAGCACCCAAATGAAACCCACATAGTCACGGAGAGACCATACAAACTCCTTACAGACAGCAGTGTGAACTGAACCCGGGTCACTGGTACTGTAAAGGATTATGCTAACCACTTCACTACTGTGGCATTTGAATGATTTTGATTACATTGTAAATATTAAGCCTAAGTCTGGTGAATGTTCCCCTACTCTTAGGAGAAGATTAATACCTCAACCTGAGCCTGATTTCTAGCCATCCTGTAATGCCTGTCAGTGTGTGTCAATAGCAGAATTAATTTGTAGCCTCAGGGTTTTTAAATGTTGCATCCAGGTTTCTGAATGAATGAGTTTTGGGTAAAAACAAGATATTAGTAAAATAGCATACACAAAATGGTGGTGGAACTCAGCAGGCCAGGCAGCATCTAGGAAAAGAGTGCTGTCAATGTTTCGGCTTAAAACGTCAACTATCTTTTCCTGGATGCTGCCTAGCCTGCTAAGTTCCTCCAATATTTTATGTCTACTGCTCGGATTTCCAGCATCCGCAGATTTTCTCTTATTTGTTATTAGAAAAGTAAGTATACTTTCAGATCCAACATATCATTTCCTCCAAGTACCTTTCCCAGCTATAAAACAAAAGTGCTAAAGTGCATAAAAACTGAACAGGTTTTCTAAATAGAATTAACCTTCATTCGTTTTGTGAGAGATTGTGTGCACTTCAAGGATATAGCTGTTTGCATTTACAATGTCAGCTGGATCAGCTCGACGTGAGTTAAATTTTCAACACTTGCCACTCTGTAACCAATTATAGCCCCGTGATCTGGGGAGAATTGTCTGACTGAATAAATAAAAGCGGAGACTGTGGGCTCAAATCCCACTACAAGAACCTTAATGCAAACCTAGGCTGGTATTCCAGCACTGTACTGAGGGTGTGCTGCACTGTCATTAGGACAGGACACAAAACAGAGGGCACATGCATCCACAAATAAGTGCAAGGGATCCCTCAGCACTTACTCAAAAGAAGAGTGAAGGGAATCACCCCAGTGCCTCTGCCAAAGTTTATCCTTCATTCTGCATCACAGAACTGATGTAGGTTGGTCATTATCAAATTGTTGTTTTGGAATTTTGCAATATGAAGATTGCTTGTGATATTTCAATTTTTGTAACAACCTAGAAATAGGCCATTTCTATTCATCAGAGCAATTCCCTCACTAATTTTCCCTGCAAATTATCTACCCCACAGTACTCCCAATCTGCCATTCACCTACACCTGAGGGGCAATTTACATTAGCCAATTAACCTAACAACCTGCACATCTTTGTTAAAGGAACTTGGAACACCCAGAGGAAACTAATGTGAAAGCTCCGTACCTGCAGCACTAGAGGTCAGGATTCAACCCAAATCACTGATGCTGTGAGGCTGCATGCCTACTAACTGTGCCACTGTGTTTCCATCACAACGGTAACCGTATTTCAAAGCATATTATGCAGTGAGAAAATATAAGTTGTAATTGACACCACATAAATCCACCGTTTCCTTTTAATCTTTTTTTTTAAAAGAAGGCAACTGTCTCTCCTGGCTCTGTAGCAGCAGGGTCCCTAAATCCAAAGTACATCTAGTCCCTAAATCCACAGTGGCTTGGAGATAATTCTCAACAGCATGTTTCCCATGCTTGATACTGATCTGCAAGATATGTTCCCACCTATTGCCAGTGCAAAGCTATGGAGAGAGGCCCAGTTCTCACCACTGAGGCCCAACACATCAGTGGGGCTTTTGGTAACACTAGGCATCATATGGGAGATGGAAGGTAAGGCAGAGCATTCAGAAACGTTCAACTAATTAAAAAATTGCAAATTTTTATTCTTAACTAATAACTCAAAATACATGGTATGAATCAGTTAAAACTAAATAATCTAAACAATGTCCAGCTCTCGGCTCTATCCCTCCCCCTCCTGTCTTCTCCTATCATTTTGCATCTCCCCCTCCCCCTCCCACTTTCAATTCCCTTACTCACTCTTCCTTCAGTTAGTCCTGACGAAGGGTCTCGGCCTGAAACGTCGACTGCGCCTCTTCCTATAGATGCTGCTTGGCCTGCTGCGTTCACCAGCAACTTTGATGTATGTTGATTGAACCATTGTGTCCTGTTGCAGGGTCTTGGCTTGAAACAGTGACTGTACTCTTTTCCATAGATGCTACCTGGCCTGCAGAGTTCCTCCAGCATTTTGTGTGTGTTGCTTGGATTTCCAGCATCTGTAGATTTCCTCTTGCTTGTGATTGAACTTGGTCTCTTATGATCTCTCTTCTCTATTAAAATAATTGGAGATGAACTCCCTGCATTGGATTCAACATTGGAAAGCAGATGTGAAAGAAACTACAAAGAGCTGACCCCAGCCTCTGAAATTTTGCACCCATGCAAAAAGCTCATTCCTGACACTTATGTAGAAGATAAATGGGCAATTGCTATCAATTGCCTGAGAAAAGGAATGGAAGGTGGAAGGATAGTGTGATCAGAAACATGAAGTCGGTTTTGCTAGGGCTACCCTGGAGCATTTAAACTAGTTTGGCAGTGAGATGGGAACCAGAGCACCAGGTCAGAAAGTGGAGGGATGGACAGGAAGGTAGATATCAGGGCTAGTAAAAACAGATATGAGCCAAGTAATAGATACACTGGGATGGAGAGTTTGAAGTGTGTTTATTTTAAGGTTTCAAAGGTACATTTAATGTCAGAGAAATGTATACAATATGCATTTTTAAATGCTTTTACTTTGCAACCATCCATGAAAACAGAGGAGTACCCCAAAGAATGAATGACAGTTAAATGTTAGAACCCTAAAGCCCCCCAGCTCCCCTCCCTCCCTCGCGTAAGCGGCAGCGAGCAAGAATCCCCCCATCCCCCACCAATAATTAAAAAAAACATCAACACCTGCCACCGAGCACTCAAGTGTGAGCAAAGGCACAGACTTTCAGTTACCCCAAAGACTTCGTGTTTCACCTGGTATTCGACATACCACAGGCTCTCTCTCTCTCTCTCCCTAATAAGGGAGAAAGAGGTGTCTCTGTTTTCACAGCAAGCAGGAAGACATAACAAACAACTCACTGGTTTACGATGTTAAAAGTCCATTATGTAGCTTTTTTTAAGCTTTGTGCCCAAAGATCTGGGCACACAGCCGTAGATATTCCGACTCCCCCGATGATATCAGTTCTCCTGTTGTGACACCGAACTTCTCCAGAGAGTGAGAAGTATTATGGGTAAAAGTGATGAACTTAATGCGTGGATCAATGCATGGAACTGTGATGCTGTGGCCAATACAGAGAGTTGGCTAAGAGAGGGACAGGGATGGTTGTTTGATGCCCCAGGGTTTTGATGCTTCAGAAAAGACAGAGGAGGAGATAAAAGAGGGGTGGAGTTGCACCACAAATCAGGGACAATATCACAGCTGCACTCAGAGGGGACATAATGGAGGGCTCGTCCACTGAGTCTATATGGGAAGAACTCAAAACTAAGAAGGGTGCAATCACTCTGATGGAATTGTACTACAGGCCACCCTATTATCACTGGGAGGAACAGGTATGCAAGCAGATTAAGGAAAGGTGTAGAAACAGCAGGATTATTATTATTTGTACTTCCCTAATAAAAATTGGTACCTTATTAGTACAAGAGATTTAGATGAGGCAGAATTTGTTATGTACATCAAGTAGGGTTACAGACCTATCAACAGTAGAATTAGAATTTTTCAAGATTCTGAATTCGGCTTGCAGTTCAATACCTAGTAAATCAGTTTCTCGCCTATATAATGCACTCTCCCATGCTAAAAATGTAAATACACTGTATATTAAAGAGAAGTGGGAGAAAGAAGCGGGGTTGGTACTTTCAGAGGAGGCTTGGGGGAAAATCTGCAGCTTTCAATGGTCCTCGACTAATTCTTTGACTTGGAGAGAACGTTGTTGGAAAAACATTATAAGATACTTCAAGACCCCATATCAGGAAAAATATAAAGATACAAATGTGATGTGTTGGAGAAGGTGCTGCGCCAAGGAGGCAAATCATTTTCATATTTTCTGGGATTGCCCTAAATTAAGTCTATTTTGGGAAGGTATTCATAGAACATTAGTTAAGGTACTTAGGTCCCAGATACCTCTGAACTTTGAGATGCTCTATTTGGGGCATGTATTGTTCCTTCAACAGAAGGAAGATATAAAGTTGCTGCAGGCCCTCTTAGCGGCAAGTAAGAAATCAATCACTAGAAAATGGCTAAATCCAATATCACCTACATTAGAAGATTGGTACGAAATTATCTTGGAAATATTTAAAATGGAAAAGTTGACTTACTCCCTGAGAACTCAAAAAGAAACATTTTATCAAATCTGGAATAAATGGATTGAATATATAACCCCAATGCGAGCAGACTTTAGATGACTCTCCTAATGATTTATATTGCTCTTCTCATCAACACAGTAATATTGCTAACGTAAGCACCCCTAGCCTAAATGTTTGTTTTTTTTTTGGAAAATAGAGAATTAACACAAGTAAAGGGAAAGATTTGGGAAAGGGATAAAAAAAAAGAAAAAATTAAGTAAATAAGTACATAGGGATTGGATAATTATGTCTGCGGGCAGGAACAAGCACGAACAAATTGTGATATAAACACCTACAATGGTTGGTATATAGGCTTGTATGCAACATTTTGGACCAGTGGAAATGGTCCAGAAGGGTTGTATGGAAACTATTATCACCATTTTTCTTAACAACTAATTTCATTACTTAGCCTAATAGGTTAGATTTACCACAGTACATAATTATCTATTTAAATGTTTATTTTCCTTTTATATCATCTCAATGTGTACTTAAGAATGTATAAATAATTGTAGTTTTATACATATAAAAAATGGAAAAGGTTATATGTGTGAAAAAAGTACATGATAATTGTGAATTCCTTATCCAAATAAAAATAAAATTAAAAAAAAATAAATAAAATCAATATGTAGATAGTCCAACAAGAGGGTTTGTACTAGGCCTGGTGTTGGGTAAAAAGCCTGGCCAGATGACTGAACTTTCACTGGGTGAACAGTTATGGAACAGTGACCCAAACTCCTTAAGTTTTAAGATAGTTTTAAGATAAGAATAGGTATGGACCTTGCAGTAGAGTATAAAATTGGAACAGGGTAAATTACAAAAGCATTAGGCAGGAACTAGGGAGAGTTAATTCAGAAAAGCTGTTTTTGGGCAAGTCCACTTCTGACATATGGTGGCTGTTTAACCAACTGCACAGAGGACATGTCCTGGAGGTCTGGCGAGTAGCTAATATTGTTCCATTACTCAAGAAGGAAACCAGGGATAATCTTGGAAAATATAGACCAATGAGTCTCATGTTAGTGATAGGGGTGTTACTGGAGATAATCCTTAGGGATTTACGGACATTTCGAAAACCATGGCCTAATTAGGGAGAGCCAGTATGACTTTGTGTGTGAGAAGTCATACTGACTTGATAGAAATTATTGACAGGGTGGCGAGGGTGATTAATGAAGGTAAAGCCAGCAATGATTTTAGTAAGTTGTTTGAGAAGGCACCTCATGAGAGGCTCATCCAGATGATTAAGATGTATAGGATCCATGGTGAATAGGCCGGTTGGATTCAGAAATGGCTTGCTCATAGGAGACAGAGAGTAGCAGTTGAAGGAACTTATTCTAACTGATGAGTGGTATTCTACAGGGATCTGCACTGGGTTCTCTGTTTGTGGTGCATGTAAAAATGACCTGGATGAAAATGTACTGTAGATGGTGATTTAGTAAGCTTGTGGATGATATGAAGATTGGGGGTGTTGTGGATAGTGTAGAAGACTTACAAAGAAAACAGGGATATAGATCAGTTGCAGTTTCTGTGAAGCACAGATAGAGTAGGCAAAGAGTATCTTTTTCACATTGTTGAATTGTCTAATACCAGAAGATATGCATTTAAGGTGAGAGAAGGTAATTTCAAATGAGATGTGAGAGGCAAGGTTTTTACACAAAGAATGGTGAGTGTCTGGTATGCGCTGCCTGGGGTGGTGGTAGAAGCAGATATATTAGGGACCTTTAAGAGGCATTTAGATAGACACATGAACGTGATGGTAGTGGAAGGATATGAACATTGTGTAGGCAATAGGATACAATTAGTTGGCCATTTGATTACTAAATTAATTGGTTCTGCACAATATTTTGGACCAAAGGGACTGTTCCTGTGTTATACTGTTCTATGTTTTACGTACCTTATTTTAATCAGCTACTTACTTCGCTTCCAGGAGAGAGTCAGGGTAAAAATTAGTCCTCATATGTTTAGTCATGCAATTTATAAAACAAAGTTGAATTGTAGAGAACCCTGTGATTTTACCTGGATAGATTCCAGGAATATCAGAGTTTTGCATGCAAGTTCTCTAGCTGTACCCAGGACTCAATTATTCATTTAAGTCATGGACGTTCAATTTTGCAAGGGTCAGATACATGTACAATCTGGGAGAGGGCTGTGAATACTTTATTACTTTTGGACCTTCTGTGAAACATAGGACATGCATGTTGCTTTGACCTATCAGGGGTGAAGGAGGACAATCAACATCTCTTAAAGGTTTAGTCGGTTTAGCATAAAGCTGAGGTGCTTTGGAGGGATTTGAAAACAAAGTTGAAAATTTTAAAACTGGGAACTAACACAAATCCCCACAGAAGTATAGAGTTGTCCAGTGAGTAAGACTTAATGCAAGTCAGGATGCAGACAGCAAAGTTTTGGTTGACCTCACATTAGAAATGGTGGAAAGAAAAAATAAGGCCAGCTGAGAACACACTGGAGTTGTTTGGTTTAGAATAGCAAAGGGAATGGGTGTAGGACTTGGGCCAAAACAGCTGACACGAGATCAATATTGCACATCTCTGTGGTCAATGTTAGCAATGGTCCAAAACCTAACAGCAAGAGTGAAGATAGTCTGCTGCAAGCTCTGACAGTTGTTAAGGGAAAAGATGCACTCAGTGGCTTGGAAGCAAAGGTTGTGACAGTGTCCAAAGACAACTGTGTTGTTATTCCCAGTGTTAAATGGAGGAAATCTGCATGTCGGATAATTTAGTGATAAGCAAAGTACTAAAAATATTCAGATTTTTGATTGCCCATTCCGCAAATTGTCAAGGATCTCAACAGAACAGACTTTTTTTTTCCTGCTGACTGAAGGATCAGTCATCAGAAAGCATACATTTGAGATACAGGATACCCTTACGGTCAAGTTTTGAAACATCCAACCTACTTACATATGAACATTTGGGAGATTGCTGGTATGGATTTGCCCCTGTGTTGGAGCAGCCGGCATCTTGGTGCCACCCGTGAGTCCAGTTTGCAGCCACATTCTGACCTGTGAGTTATCTAGGTTAGAAACTGTTCACAGGATCAGAACCTCATTGTAAACTGGGGAGGAACTGTAATTTCTTCAGTGAGTTGATCTCTTTTTATACAGCATGTTATTCTGATTTGGAATTCATTACAGCAGGGGTAATCAAAGGAGATTAATAGTAATTTTCAAAACAAATTGGATATAAATTTGAAGAGAATAGCAATTTTATGGAAAGGAGAGAGAGAGTGGAACTAATTGGATAGCCCTTTGAAAGAGCTGTCAATCTTTTTTATTGTTTTAAACACTGTGGTTATATCATCCCTTAACCTGCTTGTCACCAAATATTCTTACCCAGCCTTAACCAATCTTTCAGCAGAGTTTAATCTCAGGCTTCTTGGTATGATCTTGATTAAATCGACACGGGCTTTCATTACACTCGCTGAGTTCTTTTAGACAAGAGCACAAACTGCAAAGAGCAGGAAAATTGTCTTGCAAATAAAATGGCTGAAGATCTTCTGGGAAGGAGAAGGACCTTCATTACTGTCTACACAGGAATGACCAAAAGATGGATGGCAAGATGGTTTAAGGTGCATATTAGGCACCACAAGCAGATAAAATATAAGTAGAAGTAGCTGAAGGATGGGACATTTATTTAAGAAAATGGTTGATCGGGGAAGGGTAGGATTATGCTGGATAAATATAGCAGTGTAGGACTTAGTGGAATATAAACTATAGCATACAACAATTGGGTTGAATAGCCCAACTGTTTGCTTTAGATCTTTTGCAACTTTATCTATTGCATTGCTGAGATGGAGTGCTGTGGTGTTTTGGGATTGTGAGGGTATGGTTAGCAATGGTAGGAGGAAAATTGATCTGATCAGCTATAAATGAAATTATATTATTGCATTTCTTTATAAAATGGTAAATTTTTGGAAAAAAAGAATGAATTAGACTTAGATCAGTTGTGCATTATTTCAGTAATGATGGAATTTTAAACTGGGCTGAAGAGTGCAAGGGCATCACGTTTATCAGTCATGTGCAGCCACGCCAGGTCTGAGCTCAGACAGTTAATATCGGATTCATTAGAGGCTACAAGCTGCAGACCCCAAGGCCCTGCACAAAGATACAATTAGTTGGAACTTAATTATTCCTTACCCTGTGTTTTCAATTACACGATGATCAAAGAGGAAGTACTGAAGGAAATCAGGGTAGTAAAAGATTGATTATAGCCTGATTCACCAATGTAATAATTTCCTTCTGCTTTCTTCAGCATGGATTGTTTCTAAAAAAGATAAATTGACTTTGGCTAGCAATAGGGAGATGGGTGTAGGAACCAAAAACCAAGAAGCCTTCAGGTGTAGAATGTAAAACGCTTTTCATTTTGTTCATGAAGAAGATATTATACATTACCATATAATCCATTCTGCTCTACTTTTTCAGAGAGGTGAAAACAATCAGTGTGGTAATTCAATCTTACTAGTAAAATACAACCATCACAACAGTCTTTTTCATCAGCTTAATGCATCCTCTGATTTTTTTTGCTTTAATTTCATTTGTTACACAAGAGTTTACAAATTATAAAAGAAAATGGAAAAGACATAATTCCTTATCGCTCATACTTCACACATTTCTGCTCTGTGTCGTGTTTTATGGCATAGTTCATAATGGAAATAAACTCTAATATTTTAATTATTAATAAAATTACCAATATTATTTCACGTAAAATTTCCAAGACTCAATCAACCTGTCACATATTCCAAAAATATCATTTCAATAGAAGGATGATGAGCAATTATTGAAGAATTGCAGCAATTATCTTGTTCTGATGGTTTCTTCTGTGTTTCCATATTTACTTGCACGTCAGTATAATAGTCTCATTGCATTGTGTTGTTTCACAAATACTGAGATATTGTGTGGAACAACTGCAAGAAATTTTAATTCTAATATGCAAAACAGGTGTGTTTTCAAATCTCACAAACACAAGGATGTAGATAATTCTATTTTAAAATTCTTGCATTCAGCAATTTGTCTGATTAATTTGCATGTTAATGCAGTATAAGTGTGATGTTGTGCTGAGGGCTTTGCTTATTTTCAAACACGTCTGAGCAGATCTAAAATTTCTTAAAGGCAAAGCACCCCAGACAAAGTTGAGACAGAGAACTGTACCTCAAATTCTCTTGTACTTGCTTATTTGAAGAAATTTCTTACAACAATAGAAATTTTGACTTTATCTCTACCAGTTATCTACTATTACAGGATTTACTGACTGTTGATTATCTTGCCACTGCATTACTTAACATATGAAGTCACTAACCATTTTGGTTTTATCAGCCATGTTAAAGGAATATGTAAAAGCTCATCACTATTTTAATGAAACTTCAAATTCATCTAATCTTATATCTAGAATTAGATGTCCAAAACACAGTGTAGTATGTTGTCACTCAATAACAACAGGACTTATCTTTCAAAGTCCATGACACATATTCAAATTGGTAAATGTGAATCATAGAAATATCTAAATATGAATAGGAAGACTGAAATAACATTAATTGCTACTTAGTGGCCCACTTCACGCTTCTCAGCCGCTTTTAGCCTACAGACTTAACTTGAGCAACACACACAAAACACTTGACAAACCCGGAGGGTCTGGCAGTATTTATAGAAATGAATAAACAGTTGACATTATGTATATGTAATAAAAAACTTCTGTTCCTAGTGGATTAACCTGGAACCAGAAGCTGTGGTGATGACTCGGTTAAGCAGCTGTTCAGCAGTAAAATGTTCTAACGTAAACCCACCAAGTTTGTCTTTATTAAGAACAAACATAACCTGGTGTCGGAAGATGGCATGAGGTCTGAACATGGAGACTAAATGAATACTGTGCATGACTGAGAAAGAGACTGCATGAATACAAAATGCTATTGAAGGCCAACGAGGCATGAGAGTATATTGTTTCCAAAGTTCTGCAGACACCAGATTCACTAAAAGAGTTCCAGGTGAGAGGCCGAGACTTCCTGTCATGGATACACTTAGTTCTCCTGCACCTATGCAGTTTACTGGCAATCTAACTGATTCCATAAGTGTTTCCATAACTGGAAACACTTCAAACAGCAATTCAATATATTTTTAGCTACTAGTGGAGTAGGAGGGACAGACGAAAATTTGGAAACCTCTATATTTCTGCATGTAATTGGCAAAGATGCTTTGGACATCTATAACAGCTTTCAAATTGATGAGACAGCTTTCGTGTTGGGGACACTGATGACAAAATTTGAGGAGTATTTTGTTCCAAGAAAGAACATCATGTTTGAGAGATAAAAGTTACTTTTCTGTAACCAGAAACAAAGTCTTAGCTTCATCCAATACTTAGCTGAACTTCACTCATTGAGTAATGTGTGAATTTGGAGATTTGAGAAACTCACTAGTTAGAAACAGAATAGTTTGCAGAATTCCAGATAATGGCTCAAAGAAAGGCTGCTGTGTGGAAAACCTTTGACGCTGGAAAAGCCTGTGAATATGTGTCGGACAGCAGAGACCACACAACCACAAGCTAAGAAGCTGTACAGGTCAGACACAGCAGTCCATGCATTGAAAACAGAGAAGACAAGCACAAGGCATTTCCAAAGCAACAGCAAAGCAAAGAGGAAGGCTCAAACAGCAAATGCAACAAATTTGGAGATAGGCAGATTCCAAAGACATGCCATGCTTGTGGAAAGCCCTGCAAAAATTGTGTGAAGATTTTTTTTAAAGAGCTGCAAAGCTGGGGCTACCAAGGTAACGGTGCACATGATTGATGAGGAAATGGGGGGAATTCTTTGTGGATTGCTGGTGCTGGTAAAACAATGACTATGAATATGACAGTAACTCCATTCAAGCTTGACACCAGAGTCCAGGCGAATCTGTTATCCATGGATGATTAGAAGGCTCTCAAAGTAAAGAGTAAGATTAAAAGTGACAGGCTACACTGGAGAGAATGCTCCAGTAAAAGGGAGCTATATAATGACCTTCAGGCACAGGGGGCAGCACCTAAGGTCATTGTAGATAAGAGAGTATAACCAATATTAGGTCTGAGTGCACATGAAAAGTTCAACCGAGTGAAAAGAGTTTTTTATAGTGGCTTCACAGACCAAAGATGACCATACATCATTCATGGAATTGTACGCAGATGTCTTTGAGAGGCTTGGATGCTTAACTGGTGTACGCAAAATTCATATAGATGAGATAGTGACTCCTGTTGTCCATGTATGCAGGAAAACTCTGTTTCCACTTTGAGGCAAACTTAAATAAGAACTAGCCTGCCCTGCATGGAATGGATGAATGTCATCCAGAAAATTGAAGGAACAATAGATTGGGTGAGCTCTGGTCATTGTGCAAAAAAAGAATGGAGCATTGTGGATACGTTTAGATCCAAGAGATATCAATAAAGCCATCAAGAGAGAGCATTTTAAATTGCCAGCGCAGGAGGTGATCACATCCCAAGTTGCAGGCGCAAGCTTGATGAGGCAAGTTTGAGTCTGTGTACTTTTAACACACCACAGGGAAGACATTACTTTCTTTGGCTACTGTATGGGATTCTGTCCACACAAGAAGTCTACCATAAAACCATCCACATGATCTTTGAGGGTATACCAGGTGCTGAGATCATGATGGATGACATTATCATCTGGGGGTGCTCCACCAAGGATGAACTTGATGCACATCCGAGACAAGTGCTTGATATGACACAGAATGTCAATTTGAAATTAAATAAAGGGAAATGTGAGTTTGGTATTCTTCCTAAGAGATGTCATATCTGAAGAAGGAGTAAAGCCCGACACAAGAAAGACATCTGCTGTTGAGAACATGGAGAGACCCCAAAACAAAAAGGTGGTGGGATGTTTCTTGGGAGGCGGTGACTTACCTGGCTAAGTTTATTCCTTGAATGTCAACAGTGTCAGCACTAATTTGGTCACTCCGTGATCAGCAAAATGAGTGGATTTGATCTCATGAGCAAGAAGAGTGTTTCCAGACACTGAAAGGAGTCCTAACTAAAGAGACCATGCTGAAGTTTTATGATCTGTAAAGGTGTACTAGGATCTTGGCTGATGTGGGCTGGAACAGCCTTGGAACAGTACTACTGCCACAGCATGATCATACATGGCAACCGGTGGCCTATGCATTCAGATTATTAACATTGAAGAAGCCAACAATGCACAAGTAGAGAAAGAGCTTCTCACCTGCACATGCCGTACAGTATGCATGTGAAAGGTCCCATCAGTACATCTATGGACAAGCTTTTGAAGTGGAGACAGACCATAAACCACTATCCTCAATTATGTCCAAACCAATGAATGACTGTCCCATGAGGATACAGCACATGTTGATAAGGTTGCAGAAACATGATTTGAAGATGATCTACACACCAGTAAAATATATGTTTGCTGCTGATGCACTGTTTTGAGCAGTTGACAAATAAAAAAAAAGAAAAGAGTGACCAAGAAGTCAATGCAGGTATACATACCTATGTTGACATGGTTGTCTCTTCCCTTCCATTATCTCCTGATAGAACAGAGCAGATTAAGAAAGCAGCAGGATCAGATGAAACAAGAAAAAAAAATCAAAGATACAATATGGAAAGGATGGTCAACAGCTAAGAATGTCTGCTCAATTTGTATTCAGAATTATAAAGCTGAACTGTCAATAGAGAAAGATATGGTCCTCAAAGGGAACAGGATTGTGATTCCAGTGCAACACACTCAAAATGCCAGGCAGCATCTATGGGAAAGAGTAAGCAGTCAATTTTTCAGGCCGAGATCCTTCATCAGGACTGGTAAGTGAGAAGAGAAATTAGATTAAGAAGGTAGCGGGGAGGGGACAAAGAAGTACATGTAATTCCAGTATTTTTTACACGAGGAAATGCTCCAGAAGATACATGAAGGGCATCTTGGATTTGCAGCATCTTCAGACTTTCTCTTGGTCGTGATATATCTACAGTCAGCACACCAAAGGGGCCAGCATATGTTCTCAGAAGCACACAAATATTAATGCAGCAAATGCAAGCCATACACCTGTAGAACAAAGAGCAGACCAAAAAGCACCATTAAACCACTTCAGAGATGGATTGAAAGTTGTGAGTGGATAAGAGACTGTAGTTGCTCATTACAATTGAAGCCAAAATGCTGAATTGTTGAAAATTTGAAAAAAAAAGAAGAGACCAGCAACAGAGTGTAGATATCTTTGCTTTAAAGGATTTTTGTTCCCTGCAGGTTTATGAGAATGTAATACTGGGTTTGTTTTTCTTTCAAGGAGGAATATGTGTTATTATATGTGCATAGTAAAGAACTTCAGTTCCCATTGGGCAATGCAAGGGGTTCACCCAGAACCAGAAGCTACGATGGTTGCATGCGCACACTGTTGAGTAGCCATTCAGTAATAAACTAACATAAACCCATACCAAGTTGACTTTATTAAGAACAAACATAACAGGACCGAGATTAACTTGAAGTGACTTACAAGGAATTCAGCCTGGCAGGTCAATACATCCAGGATCTGTTGGTGAGAGGCTTGTTGGTTAAGCATAGACCTGGATTCTTGAACTGTAAGCAGTTGAACTAATTAAGCCTCTTTCCTGTCTGCTGTTTTACCAACAATCTGGGTGATGAGTTGGAACCTACATTGACACCACCTGAGGCCCCAACTCTGCCATGTGCTGCAAAGAGCTCACTCTTTTATTACTGAATGGTTTTCCTACTGTGGAAAAAATTATGCTTGAATTTTCTGCAACTGATTACTAATTTCTTTCCATTCAGAATCAAGTCCGGACCACAAGGCTTTAAAAGTCTGAAGAGCCCTTTTCAGTCCTAATTAGGCCAAAGCAGACCAAAACTGTCTAAGGTCAGACACAATTAAGGCTGAATTTCCTGGCTTTCCATATAATTCCTGATAATATCACAGCCTAGAAGTATGCCAAAAGGCCCATAGTTTCAGCTTCCCGTTGATGGCTCACCATTTCTCCTGCTTATTCAAGTTGTGTAATGCTGTACATGGCTTTCAATTCCCCAAATTGTTCTTCATTTTGTTGATATAATTCTGGTCTCTGGTTTCTATTGCAACATGAAGGACTGACCACAAATGATATTCTTAATTGGAAGATTCCATTAGCTTGTCATAAGGCGGTGGCTGGGACTGGACCCAAGTGCAAGACACAGACACTAAAGAACTAGGGACAGGACTAGGATACAGGGTGACAGTAAGGACATGGACACAAAAACCAGGAACCCGGAATAGGACTGGACAAGAGAGCTAGGAGTCGGGGCTTGAACTCCGAGCCAGAGGCTGGTCAAGGACCCAGTACCTGGGCTTGCCTCCGGCTCGGACTCAGAACTAGGCAAGGAGGAGGCTTGGTAGGCAGACAGGATGAGGCTGGAGTCTTCGGGCTTGAGGCTAGAGGCGAGGCTTGGCAGGAGGCAGGAGGCTGGAGTCTTCAGGCTTGAGGCTAGAGGCTAGAGACTTGAGGTGAGGCTTGGCAGGAGGCAGGAGTCTTCAGGCTTGAGGCTGGAGTCTTCAGGCTTGAGGCTCGGCAGGAGGCTGGAGTCTTCAGGCTTGAGGCTAGGCAGGCTCCTCCTGGGCAGGGCGCGGTTCACCTAGGCAGGGCGCGGTACTCCTGGGCAGGGTGCAGATCACCACCCGACGGAGGCATGGGACAGGAAGGGACAGAACCAACCGCAGGTAACAGCAAGACGGCCTGGCTTACCCGACAGAGGCAAGGGACAGGAAGGGACAGAACCAACCACAGGTAACGGCAAGTCAGCCTGGCTTACCCGACAGAGGCAAGGGTTAGGAAGGGACAGAACCAACCATAGGTAATGGCAAAACAGCCTGACTTACCCAGCGGAGGCATGGAACAGGAATGGAGCTAGGTACGGGGTGGCTCCAGGACAAGACTAAAGGCGAGAGGAGGCGAGAGTTACCAACAAGACCAGGCAAGGCTTCAGGCAATGCAAGGCGAAACGAGAACTTCAGGCGAGGCCAGAGTTACTGGCAAGACAAGGCAAGGCTTCAGGCCAGGAAACAGAAGGCAGGGGAAGAGATACAAGGAGTAAGGACAAGAACAATCCAGCAGCCACACCCTGGTCTCTGAAGGTATTTAAGCAGCTAGCCCCAATGAGCATCAGCTGCCTCAATTAGAGCTCAACAAGAACAGAAACAGGGTAGACAAGAAAACCTGGATCAAGGGTCGATGGACCAGACCGTGAACCAGAATACGGACTTCACGGACCGGACCATGCCATAGCTATCATGATGTTACTTTAACTTGCAGAACATAAACCCGATTCAACTTCAACTGCACATTGATCAATTTTATTTGTAATATGATAGGAATATTCAGTCCTTCTAGGATTGATGTAAGCTTCAATTTCTTTATTTAATTTGTTCTAAAAGTCAAGTTGTTTGAATTAGGGTGGTGTTTTCCAGACATTCTATTTCTTCCATGTATGTCTAGTAACTAATTCTATGGCATTAGTTTTTTAGACAACATATGTTACATTTCCTCTCCAGGCAATCCCAATAAATTTTGATTCCAACTACTTCAAATGCATTTTTTGCTATAAATGGCTTTTGCACTTCTTTCAAATCCGCTTCCTTCTAAGCAGTCTTTTAGAGAATCTCTGTAATGAATATTCGAGAAAAGCCCAATTGTATTATTTTGTTACATATGACTGCCTCTATTATTTTTTAATTACAGAGTTTTTCTGTTTTAATCAGAAATAAAACCAGGAAAGATAACACACACACAAGGAAATGAAATCACTTTTAAAAAATGGACAGTTAGGAAAGCAATGCATAATTCATATTATCAGCATTGGTGCACTTTTCTACTGGAGTGAAGAGGTTGTGGATTCATGTTTTACATCAATTCATGATGTAAATTGGGTCGTGCGGTCCGCTACTCCTTCTGAAGTCAACAACCAATTCCTTCGCAAACAACAGAAATTCTGCAGATGCTGGAAATTCAAGCAACACACATCAAAGTTGCTGGTGAACGTAGCAGGCCAGGCAGCATCTCTAAGAAGAGGTGCAGTCGACGTTTCAGGCCGAGACCCTTCGTCAGGATTCCTTCGTCTTGCTGACGTTGAGGGATAGGTTATTGTCTTCGCACCATGCCACCAGGTTCTTAATTTCCTCCCTGTACTTTAACTCATCATTGCCCGAGATACAGCCTACAATTGTGGTGTCATCAGCAAACTTATATATTGAGTTTGATAGAAACGTGGCTACACAATCATGGGTGTACAGTGAGTACAGCAGGGAGCTGAGTACACAGCTTTGTGGGCCACCGGTGCTCAGCGTGATTGTAGAGGAGAGCTTTTCCCCTATTTTTACAGCCTGGGTCCTGTCTGTGAGGAAGTTGAAGATCCAGCTGCAGATCTGAGCGCTAAGGCCCAGGTTCTGGAGCTCATTATGCAGTAAGTGTGAAATGTGTCTGGATGTAGGTTGTAGTATTAACAATGCACGGCAGCTGCCTGGATGCCATTTAGATAGATTTCATCCTCAATGGATGAATCAGAGGTGGCGAAGTTGACTCATGTAGAACAATCCCGTGTAACCTGGGAGGTACAGTAGAGGTCTTCCCAGTGTGATAGCCAGCAGACTTGAGTGGAGGTGCATGAGAGGCAGATTTGTGCAAACAGTGAACTATCAACCAGCCTCCAGCAGTGTTCATGTGAATCACTGACAGTTGGCATATGTACATCTGTCAATACAGCTACTCTGAGCGACTATTTTTCAACCTGGAACTATTTTGTGCAGACTTCTGCTTAATAAGAAATGGATTAGATCATCCAATCTTTTTGCAGTGAAGTCAATACAGTAATATGGGACTGGAATCAAATTCCATAAGTTTAAGGTCAATGCAAAATTAAATCTTCCGTACACAAACAATAAATTCATAATGTAAATTCAGTGCTAAGCCTGAAACAACTCTCAAATGAAGCAGAAAGAGTTTACCTACTCTTGAGAACATAGGAGCAAAAATAGATCATTCATCTCTGAGAGCTTATGCTATGATTCAATTGCTGTAGATCATAGCTGATCTCTAATTTAACTCCGTTTATCCTCCTTGGTATAGCTTCCTTTAATATCTTTACTTAACAAAAATTGGTTGGACATAATTTTGTCATTTTCAACTGATCTAACCTCAACTTATTTCTTTGAAGTTAGATTTCCAAATTTCCATTACTCCCAGAGTGAAGAAATGTTTTATTACCAAGTCTAAAAAAATAAAGCTCTACTATTTAGATTATGCTCTTTCATTTTCCTACCAAAGGAAATAGTTTACTTTCCATCCACCCTAACAAATTCTTAATTAGATCACACTTTAATCTTCTGTATTCCAGGGAATAGAAGCCGAGTGTCTGCAAACTGCCCTTATAATTTAATCATTTTAGCCTTGGTATAACTCCAAAAGCTCTTACTCAGTTTCTTTTCATGCAGGCACTTCAGCTCACTTTATTCCATGCTATATCTGCAGTGTCAGGGCAAAATCAACAGTTTTGCAGTGGTGCTGCAGTTGCAGAGTGAATGCCTCTCTAAGGAGAGAAGAACTTTATACTTGGTGGAATACAACTTCAGGCCTTCAAACCAATGTGCAGCATGTTAACTGCACTACATCACTCAGGCCTCTTAATTAAAGCTTTGCTAACAAGCTGGGAAAGTGACAAATTCTAACAGCTATAATCATTCTGAAGTAAGATCGTTACAGTTACATTTATTTATTGTTCACAAGATGGTGCTGGGTTCTAATTGACTAATCAACAAAGCATCTTCTCTGTTTATGAATGGACAAATCAACCTGATTCCTTCTATGTATATCTATATACATTCATATATTTTTCAAGGAGCTACCATTGATTGGTCACATAAATCACATGCAGACTTGGTCATTTTTGGATGAACAGGGCCCAACATCAGCAGCATTCAGAACAGACTAAGGGTGTCACAGCAAAACAAGAGTACCTGGTGGTACCTGTAGCAGCGTGGATGAAACTACCGGAGAGACAGAGTCACTGGTAGATACAAAGCAGCTTCTTTATTCGACACAACAAGGTACAGCAGGTATCTACGTACTGAGAGGCTTTCCGCAGAAAGGTCTGCCAGCTAAAATGTGGGCTCGATATTTATATGCTAAACACAAAGGCAATCGCTACTTAAAAGTTATAGGCAATACTTAGACAATGCTTCCTTTTGAAGCTACATACAAACATCACACCTTCGGATTTCATCCTTTCCTTCTGACGCCAACATGTCTGGGTTGGTATCCACAGCCTTTAGGAATGTAAGTTAAGTCTACGATACATTTATTTGGCATTTCCTGTGCTAACATAGAAGACAATTAATATTTATAATGTATAGGTGATACTGCCTTTGAAACTACAGCATCAGGTCAAACTACCAGAAGCATCTGGTATTTACACCTTTTAGGAAGCCCATTGTGGTGGACTCCATCCACAGTCCTTTGTCAAACAGTTAAAATAAAAGTCTGGTGGCCAAAGTCATTTAAGTGTAAACAAATCATCTACTCAAAAAGAAATCCACTCTAACAGTACCTATTACCTTTAAAAATTGAGAGAGATCAGAAGAAAACTTGTTAAGGGTGAGGACAAGTTCAACCAGACTGAGGAATGTACAGGCAACTGATTGGAATAATGTATTAGAATTAAATGGAGGAACTCAAGGTCTTCATGATGGGGAGAGGTGAAAAAATGAGAATGCACATTACTACATTTTTAATGAAGATTTATAGACCAGTTTGCTTACAAACTGCCCACAATGAACATTTGGAGCTCCCAGCTGTAAGACATTTCAAACCCCTTCCCCATCTCCACAGTGACTTGTCCATCCTTGGCCTCTTCCACTGTCTGGATGAGGAATATGCTTCATATTCCGCCTTGGCACTCCACAACCTAGTGGTATGAACATTGAATTCTTCAGTTTAAGATAACCCACATCTCCGCTGTTCTTTTCTCTCTCCTTCCCATGTATCCAAGATCTCTTACACATCCCTTGTTTCTAGAATTCTCTCTCCCTCCCACCATTGAAAGTTCAGATTCTCAGCTTCTTTCTCCTCCCCCTCCTAGTTCAATCTCCCTCTCATCTATACACTTAGTTCCCTATTCCCTCCCCTTACGCCACTCACTTTGTCCAGCATCCCTCCTTTACCTAAGCCACTCATCACCTTCCTTTCTCTTCAGATAGCACAACCTGGAGCCCTTCTGGTTTGACCTCACCTGGAATGTTGAAATCAGTTCTCCCTTGCCTTGTCATGTGAATGATATGGAGGCTGTAGAGAGGATGTAGAAGAGGCTTACCAGGATGATGACTGCATTAGAGGGCATGTGTTAAAAGGAGACGGTTGAACAGATGTGGGTTTGTGAGAAGACGATAGAAATTTATAAGATGATGAGCGATAATAAGATGATGAGATGATGATAAGATTTATAAGATGATGATGATGAGTTGGTCTCTTTTTCCTAGGGTCAAAATGTCTAATGCTAGAGGGCATGCATTTAAGGTGAGGAAGGGTAAGTTCAAAGGAGATGTGCAGGGCAAGTTTTCAGCACAGGGTGGTGGATGTCTGAAACCAGTTGCCGAGGTAGTAGTGGAGTGAAGTATGATAGAGGCATTTAAGAGAGAATGCTTGTGGATACAGTTAAGTAAATGTAATGGGAAAACCACCCTGAAATGAGCCCTATGCAGGTTTCCAAATGCTTGAGGGCTACAAATTTCAGCAGGAGAGAGAAAGGGCTTGTATAAAGGATAATATTATGAGGGATTTCAATATTCAGGTAGTCTGGGAAAATCAAGATAGTGCTGGATACAAAGAGAAGAAAATGTGTAGAATGCCTACGAGATTACTTTTTAGAGCAGCTTTTGTTGAGCCCACTAGGGGAAGGTAATTCTAGATTGGGTGTTGTGTAATGAAATCCATTTGATTAGGGAGCTGAAAGTACAGGAACTCTTCAGAGACAATGATAATAATATGAGCGTCTCCAGCATATTGTATGTGTTGTGTCTGTGCACAACTACATATATATAAAATAAAAACACGCATGCAGAAGATGACTTTAACTGGTGTGTTCACAATGCAGCGAGAGCAAGAAAGAAAAAGAGAAACACAAGGAATTCTGCAGATGCTGGAAATTCAAGCAACACACATCAAAGTTGCTGCTGAACGCAGCAGGCCAGGCAGCATCTCTAGGAAGAGGTACAGTCGTCGTTTCGGGCCGAGACCCTTCGTCAGGACTAACTGAAGGAAGAGCTAGTAAGAGATTTGAGAGGGGGAGGGGGAGATCCAAAATGATAGGAGAAGACAGGAGGGGGAGGGATGGAGGCAAGAGCTGGACAGGTGATTGGCAAAAGGGATATGAGAGGATCATGGGACAGGAGGCCCAGGGAGAAGGAAAAGGGGGAGGGGGGGAACCCAGAGGATGGGCAAGGAGTATAGTCAGAGGGACAGAGGGAGAAAAAGGAGAGTAAGATAAAGAATGTGTGTGTGTATAAATAAATAATGGATGAGGTACGAGGGGGAGGTGGGGCATTAGTGGAAGTTAGAGAAGTCAATGTTCATGCCATCAGGTTGGAGGCTACCCAGACGGAAGATAAGGTGTTGTTCCTCCAACCTGAGTGTGGCTTCATCTTTACAGTAGAGGAAGCCATGGATAGACATGTCAGAATGGGAATGGGATGTGGAATTAAAATGTGTGGCCACTGGGAGATCCTGCTTTCTCTGGCGGACAGAGCGTAGGTGTTTAGCAAAATGATCTCCCAGTCTGCGTCGGGTCTCACCAATATATAGAAGGCCACATCGGGAGAACCGGACACAGTATATCACCCCAGCCGACTCACAGGTGAAGTGTCAAAAAGAGAACAATGTACATGTGTAGGCAACAGCACATGTGCAGACAACAGTTCAATATGTAGTGCTAAGGAGAGGGGTGTCAGTTATTGCTCAAAAAGAAATTGATCCATACATTAGATTTCCTCCCCCTTTAGGTTAATGCACCATAAAATTGTACATGTACAAAACATTCAATTTCCCTTTTGCAAACCCATATTCCAAATAAACATGCTTTCACAATAACTAATTCACAGTTTAACAGGTTCAGTCTTTTGATAGCACTCTGTTTTTTTTTCAGGATAGTACCTCTGGACAGGTGGAGTGGCATCAGGTTTGGTATGTGTCTCGTCTAAGTAAATGTTCTTAATTGCCTGGGTCACTTTGCTGACAGTGACATGATCATCACTGTGCCGAAGTCTGGTGACTGTGATGTGTCCGCCCTGTTGGATGCAATCGACTTAGGTGTGATCTTCGATTGATCATGCAGTACCTGGCCCGCATGATGTTTCCATGTCTGATCTCCAACATCCACTTGTACATCATTGGTCCAGCTCTTATAAATATCCTACCAGGTGTCTACTTGTCTTTTCAGTAATCACATGCTAGAACTTTGTGTCCAATCACAAAGCACCTTACTGCTTCACTTGGCAATTGGCTGAACTGTTTATTCTGCACTTCCCTTCGAAGATCTGCTTTCAGGAGGTCTATGCGAGATCTCAGATACCTGTTCATGAAGAGCATTGCAGATCCATGATTTATCATCACATGAACACAGTTCTGATACACAAAAAGCAAATTTTTGGCATCCCAAACAGCTTTTGGCCAAGTCTTCAGTCAGTTTATCTATACTCAGCCACTACATGTAGCTCTGGGCGAGATTCTTCATCTTAACTGTACTCAGATGTCCTTCATGCAGATTTTCTAACACTCTGGTGTGCAGTTTAGAGGGAATCACAAAACAAGTTCCACATACCAGCGTTCTTTAACATATCGAAAATTGGTCTCCTGTCAATGAGAACTCTGAGAACATAGGGTTACCATGAGCTGGCCATCCTTGCATGGTGATTTCATAGATTTTTGACAATGTTGGGTCATTCCTTGTTTCCCTCTGAATTGCAGAAATTGTTACCAGCAACTGGTCCACCAATGCAGTGTGGAACACTTCTGCTGTGTCACAGTATGAAGAATGTTCATCTTCAGTTGCCAATAGTGGAAGACATGACAAGACAGCAGCATTGCTGTGTTGTTTGATACTCTTGAACTCTTTGTCACAACAGTGGGCTCCTAGGAACTGTGCAAGCGTTGTAATCAGGTAGCAGTCATCGCTGGAATTTCTTTCCTGCAATTGAAAATGGACACAAGGGGCTGGTGATCTGATGCTGGCACAAAGTTTTGTCAATAAAAGTAGTCGTTGAACTTCTTTATTCACTATACAAGAGTAGGGGCCTCTCGATCGATCTGTGTGTAGTCGCATTCTACGCTCATCAGTGATCTTGAAGCAAACGCAACTGGGCGTTCAGATCCATCTTTCATAATGTATGACAAAATGGCTCCAATGCCATAAGGGCATACATCGCACGCCAGTCTGTTGGGCAGGGATTGGTCACAATGATGAGCAGTTCATCAGACGTTATTAGTCTCTTTGTTTCCTTGTATGATTTTTCACACCTTTCTGACCATTCCCACTTTGCTCTGTCTGTAACAGTGTGTTCAATGGGTGCAGCACTGTTGCAATGTTTGGGAGAAGCCAGTGGAGTAGTTCACAGTCCCAAGTATGACCTGAGTTGTGACACATTTTTAGGTTTGGATGTCTGTAACACTGCTTCAGTCTTCTTTTGTGACTTATGTAAGGCATGCTTGTTAATGACATGTCCACAGAATGAGATTTCATTTTTGTAAAACTCATTTTTCTCTCTCTTTATGCACAGACCATACTCACTCAGCCTGGTAAGCACATTAACAAAGTTCTGGAGGTGCTCTGCATCATTTTTGCCAATCACAATGACTTTATCAAGGTTATATTGTGTTCCTGGAATATCTTGGAGCACTTGGTACATTGTATCTTGCCAAACTGCTGATGTGAGGCCAAAGACAAGACGACTATACTTCAACAGTCCCTTGTGAGCGTTGATTGTGAGGAACTTCTCGCTTGACTCCTCAATCTCTATTTGCAGATAGGCTTGTGAGAAGTCAATCTTTGGAAACCTCTCCTCAACTGCCAAAGATACAAAACTATCTGCTATTCATGGCAGGGGATACTGCGCAGTACACAGCACTGGGTCAATTATCACCTTGAAATCCACCTATATGCAAACGCCTCCAACATTCCCTTTCTTGATCACCCTGATAATGGGTGTATCCCAATCACTCCAATTGACCTTGGAGTGATTTACAGACACTTTCAAGCTCTGCAGTTCTGCATCCATTTTAGGATGTAGTGCGTAAGGAACTGGACGCACATTACAAAATCTTGATATTGCTGATTCATCCAGTTCACTTCTGGCCTTCAAGCCTTTGAGTTTACCAATCCCATTCTCAAACACCTTCTCATTAACATTAAGCAGCTGTGACAGTCTCCGGTTAGTGCTACCATCTGGGCTGCCGTTGCCTAATGAGAGTTCTGATTGAGTGCCAGTCTGGTTGAATTTTTCTCAACTATTCACACTCAAAAAGTGCTGGCCCTCCACTTTTCAACTATTGTGTTTGGCCTCCATATGCCACATTTACTTTCAGTTTGCCTTTGGGGACTCTTTTTTTTTTGCCTTTGTAAGTCTTCAGCATCACTGAAGTCTTTTCTAATAGATCCTTAGGAAACAGTCTGTTGTTGTCAGCCTCTGGTATTATAGACAAAGCTGACCCTGTATCCTGCTCCACTTTCAGTTTTACATCAGACACATCTATTGTGATCCAGATGATTTTGTGATCTGCTTCAGTTATACAGTGCAGTTCTAGGTATGACAGTACACCATTGTCAGACTCAATGTTCTCTGATTCTGTTTTACATTCAGTAACTTTATGCATTTGCTTAGTTTTGTGTTAGAGGCTTTTCACTTGGTTGTGCCTTTGTCTGCCTTGCATACTTTCTTTATGCGACCTTGTCTGTGACACTTTCTGTAGATTTTTTTCTTTGAACCAACAGGCAGTTGCATCATGAGAGGACTTTCCACAATGATAACATTGTTGGGTTTTTGCACCATTCAGGGACATTTTGTGCATTTCATGTTCTAGCCTTCTTTTTCTGTAGTTCTGCTGCATTCTTTGCACCAGTAGCTAACAATATTGCAATGGTCAATACCCGTTCTAAGGTTTGGTCTCTTTTGGATAGTAGCCTCTTTTGAGTGGTTTGACTATGCATGCCACATAAAGCCTGTCCCGTATTGCATTAGAAAGTCCATCTCTAAAGTCACAGTACTAGGAAAGTTTGCACAGTTCTGCAATGTATTCAGAAATGCCTTCATCTTCTAACTGGTTCCTTTTGTAAAACCTAAATCTTGCAGTTATTACCAGCGGTATAGTGCTCAAGTGATTTTGTAAAATTGTAACAATTTCATTGAACATCTTGCTTTTTGGCTTTTTAGGGGTTATTAGGTTGTATAGAAGACTGTACGTTCTTTTGCTCATTAAGCTAAGAAGCCTAGAGACTTTCTTTCGCTTCTCCACATTGTTTGTGTTACAGTACAATTCTGCCCTCTTGATATACAACTAGCCTTCATTAGAACTATCAAATTCATCAACTTTCCTGACTGAAGCCATCGCCACATTATTTTCACTTTAAATTCTGCTTGTCTTTCACTGCACTCGCGCATTTGTTAGCGTCTGTGATGGCCTTTCCATGCTGTTTCATCCCTTAACTGTCGGTGAAGTTGGTGTTATTCTCTGACATTCTTGTTCATACTCATTGCCAATTTCTTGTGTTTGTGCACAGCTATATATATTAAATAAAGGCATAGATGCAGAAGATGGCTTTAAGTGGTGTATTCACATTGCAGTGAGAGCAAGAGAGAAAAAGAGACTCATGCATAGACTGCAGCTTATGCGCAGACAACAGATCAGTACATAGTGCTAAGGGGTGGGGAATCATTGCTCTAAATGAAATAGATCCATACATTACAGTATGTGCTATATGCTAATAATTTGGATGATAACATCGATAATTTGTGGCCAGGTTCCATGGTCCCAGAACAGTGCACCCTGATGCCTTCCCAATGATTGTGGGGAATTTCAGTCAGGTCTGCATGACAAAGTATCTAACCAACTACCACCAACATGTCACCTGCAGATACAGAGGAGCCAACACACATGACCATTGCTACGCCACTAACAAGAATGCTTACTGTGGCATCCAATGTCCACACTTTGGAAAGTCTGTTCATCCAGCTGTTCTTGAACTTCCTGTGTACAGGCAGAGTCTGACGACCACAGTACCAGGACTGAGGACCACAATGGTATGGAGGAAGAATTTGAATAACTTTGAATTGGTGGACTGTACAGTACTCAGGAATCTGAATGAATACACCACAGTTGTCACTGACATCATCAAGACCTGTGTAGGCGGTGTGTGCTTTTGAGTACGTACTCGACATACCCAAAACAAAAGTCATGGATGAACTAGGAGATCCACATTCTGTTGAGGGCTAGAACTGTGGCATTCAAGACTGCATAATAGTCTGGGTTAATCAGACCCAAACTATTCAAGAGTCTAGCACAACAAAGTAACTTATGTCTAAATTAATATCATAAAGTAGAAAACACAAATAAATCAGACCAAATACTATGTATCAAGTCACAAAGTTTTCCACAAGGATTTGAGGGCTCACAAATCATAGTCACCACATGATTGTTGCTGTTATTGGTGGGAAATTCCAAATTCTAACTCACTAATGAAACCGTCCCTTGGTCTTTGGCACTCATCAAGACTTCTGGACCCTAGTTGAAGTCCAACGAACCCAGGATAACAGACAATAAATGTGAGTTTCACAAACATAGAGACACAGAGAGACAGACAAACTCTTTGACATTTTATCTCAACAGAACCTGTCTTTTGTCTGGCCATTAATACAGTGTTCAGCATACCCTCATGAATCAATTCGCTATTATAATCGTCATTAGTACACCAATGTTTTGGACACAACATTCCCTTAACTTACAAAAGAACATTAATATTACATGTAAACAATAAGCCTGAATCCAAAAGAGAATCCATCAAGCCAATTTGTTAGATATTCACATTTAATGGTACTTAAGATTAAGAAAGAATCCAGCTGCTATCAGCAAACATCAAACATTAATCGACCTATGGTGTTTATCTGGTACAGATACTCTACATGCTGCAAGCTCAGAAAGAGTTAAATTGTCATTTTGAACTGTTCAGATATTCATTCAATGTTTTACAAAATTAATATGACACAAACTGGTGATCCAGAATTGTACAGTAAGTCCAGGTACAACCTACAGAAGGCTATTTTAAGAGTGAGGAAAGAATTACAATTGAAATTGGAGAAGGAATCAAATGCACATCAGCTCTGGCAGGGTTTGCAGTTGATTACTTCCTACAAGGCAAAACCTAACATCATGAATGTCCCCCTTCGCCCACACCTCAGCGAGTTCCGTGTTCGCCACGATGCGGAACTTTTCTTCCCCCGTCTCCGTCTCCGAGCCTACTTCTTCGGCAAGGACTCTTCCACCCCCACCGATGACCCCTTCTCCCATCTTCAACCCTCCTCTTCTTCATGGACACCCTGCTCTGGTCTTCTGCCTGCTCTGGATCTCTTTATTGCTAACTGCCGACGGGACATCAACCGTCTCGACTTCACCGCACCTTGTCCCCATTCCAACCTCACTCCTTCGGAACGCTCTGCTATCCACTCCCTCCGCACTAATCCTAACCTTATTATTAAACACGCTGATAAGGGAGGTGCTGTTGCAGTCTGGCGTACTGACCTCTACCTTGCCGAGGCGCAGCGACAACTCGCGGATACCTCCTCTTATTTACCCCTCGATCATGACCCCACTAAGGAGCACCAGGCCATTGTCTCCCACACCATCACCGACTTTATCCACTCAGGGGATCTCCCATCCACTGCTACCAACCTTATAGTTCCCACACCCCGCACTTCCCATTTCTACCTCCTACCCAAGATCCACAAACCTGCCTGTCCTGGCCGACCTATTGTCTCAGCTTGCTCCTGCCCCACCGAACTCATTTCTGCATACCTCGACACTGTTTTATCACCCCTTGTTCAATCCCTTCCGACCTATGTTCGTGACACTTCTCACGCTCTTAAACTTTTCGATGATTTTAAGTTCCCTGGCCCCCACTGCTTTATTTTCACCATGGATGTCCAGTCCTTATATACTTCCATCCCCCATCAGGAAGGTCTCAAAGCTCTATGCTTCTTTTTGGATTCCAGACCTAATCAGTTCCCCTCTACCACCACTCTGCTCCGTCTAGCGGAATTAGTCCTCACTCTTAATAATTTCTCCTTTTGCTCCTCCCATTTCCTCCAAACTAAAGGTGTAGCTATGGGCACCCGTATGGGTCCTAGCTATGCCTGCCTTTTTGTTGGGTTTGTGGAAAAATCTATGTTCCATGCCTATTCTGGTATCTGTCCCCCACTTTTCCTTCGCTACATCGACGACTGCATTGGCGTTGCTTCCTGCACGCATGCAGAACTCGTTGACTTTATTAACTTTGCCTCCAACTTTCACCCAGCCCTCAAGTTTACCTGGTCCATTTCCGACACCTCCCTCCCCTTTCTAGATCTTTCTGTCTCTGTCTCTGTCTCTGGAGACAGCTTATCCACTGATGTCTACTATAAGCCTACTGACTCTCACAGCTATCTGGACTATTCCTCTTCTCACCCTGTCTCTTGCAAAAACGCCATTCCCTTCTCGCAATTCCTCCGTCTCCGCCGCATCTGCTCTCAGGATGAGGCTTTTCATTCTAGGACGAGGGAGATGTCTTCATTTTTTAAAGAAAGGGGCTTCCCTTCCTCCACTATCAACTCTGCTCTTAAACGCATCTCCCCCATTTCACGTACATCTGCTCTCACTCCATCCTCCCACCACCCCACTAGGAATAGGGTTCCCCTGGTCCTCCCCTACCACCCCACCAGCCTCCGGGTCCAACATATTATTCTCCGTAACTTCCGCCACCTCCAACGGGATCCCACCACTAAGCACATCTTTCCCACCCCCCCTCTCTCTGCATTCCGCAGGGATCGCTCCCTACACAACTCCCTTGTCCATTCGCCCCCCCATCCCTCCCCACTGATCTCCCTCCTGGCACTTATCCGTGGAAGCAGAACAAGTGCTACGCATGCCCTTACACTTCCTCCCTTACCACCATTCAGGGCTCCAAACAGTCCTTCCAGGCGAGGCATCACTTCACCTGTGAGTCGACTGGGGTGATATACTGCGTCCGGTGCTCCCGATGTGGCCTTTTATATATTGGTGAGACCCGACGCAGACTGGGAGACCGCTTTGCTGAACATCTACGCTCTGTCCGCCAGAGAAAGCAGGATCTCCCAGTGGCCACACATTTTAATTCCACATCCCATTCCCATTCTGACATGTCTATCCACGGCCTCCACTACTGTAAAGATGAAGCCACACTCAGGTTGGAGGAACAACACCTTATATTCCGTCTGGGTAGCCTCCAACCTGATGGCATGAACATTGACTTCTCTAACTTCCGCTAAGGCCCCACCTCCCCCTCGTACTCCATCTGTTACTCATTTTTATGCACACATTCTTTCTCTCACTCTCCTTTTTCTCCCTCTGTCCCTCTGAATATACCTCTTGCCCATCCTCTGGGTCACCCCCCCCCTTGTCTTTCTTCCCGGACCTCCTGTCCCATGATCCTCTCGTATCCCCTTTTGCCTATCACCTGTCCAGCTCTCGGCTCCATCCCTCCCCCTCCTGTCTTCTCCTATCATTTTGGATCTCCCCCTCCCCCTGCAACTTTCAAATCCCTTACTCACTCTTCCTTCAGTTAGTCCTGACGAAGGGTCTCGGCCTGAAACGTCGACTGCACCTCTTCCTATAGATGCTGCTTGGCCTGCTGCATTCACCAGAAACTTTGATGTATGTATCGTGAATGTCCGTGATGCTTCACTCCCAGATAAGCTCAACACCCTTTATGCATGCTTTGAAAGGGCGAAAAGCTTATACCTGAGTGAATCCCTGCAGCATCTGGTCACCCTGTGATCTCTGTCTCAGAGGTCAACATCAGAACATCCTTCAAGAGGGCGAACACTTGCAAGGCATCAGGCATGAAGGTGTACCTGCTATACCCAGAAAACATACCAGTCCTTATCGGTGGATCAATAGTGGAAAGAGATGAGCAGTTTCAAGTTCCAGGGTGTCAATATCTCTGAAGATCTATCCTGGGCCCAACATATTGATGCAATTACAAAGAAGTCATGATAGCAGCTATATTTCATCAGGAGTTTGAAGAGATTTGGTATGTCACTAAAGACTCTAGAAAATTTCTACAGATGTACCATGGAGAGCATTTTAGCTGGCTGCAACGCAGTCTGGTTTGGAAGAGCCACCGCACAGTATTAGAAAAAGCTGCAGAAAGCTGCAAACTCAGCCAGCTCCATCATAGGTATTAGCCTCCCCAGCATCAAGGACACCTGCAAAAGGTGATGCCTCAAAAAGGTGGTATCCATTATTAATGTCTTACATCAGCTGGGACATGCCCCTTTCTCATTGCTACCATCAAGGAAGAGGTACAGGAGTGTGAAGCCGCATACTCAGCAATTTGGAACCGCTTCTTCCCCTCTGCCTTCAGAGTTCTGAATAGCCAATGAACCCATGTACGATACTTCACTATTCATTTTCTTTTTGTTTGCTTTCTCTATACATTATTTATTTAGTTTTATAAATTGTATATTTTCTATTGGAATTTCTAGTTTTTTTTTAATTGTTACGTATTACACTGTACTGCCATCCACCATCAGATGCACACTACCTCACTATTTTCCCTCTCTCTGTTTGCACTGTTTATATAATTAAAATTTGATACATGTAATTCTTATTGTAATTTATGTACTTATTATCTATTGCACTTTACTGCAGCAGCAAAACAACAAATTTCAAGACATAGGCAGTAATGTTAAACCTGATTCTATTTCAGATTCAATTTCAAGTTTGCAGGTGATGCGAAGATAGGTGAAGGTGGAAGATAGTGTTGAGAAAGCAAGGTGTTTGCAGAAGGATTGGGACAGATTAGGAGAATAGGAAAAGATACGGCAGGTGGAATAGTGTATAATGAATTATATGGTTATGCACTTTGGTAGAAGGAATAAAGGCATGGACAAATTTCTGAACAAGAAGCTAATTTATAAATCAGAGATGCAAAAGCACTTGGCAGCTCTAATGCAGGTTCCATAAAGGTAAACTTGTTGTAAACAAGTTGAGTCAGTAGTAAGGAAAGCAATATATGTTAGCATTAATTTCAAGAGTGCTAGTATATGAAAGTAAGGATGTATTTCCGAGGCTTTATAAGGCATTAATCAGACCGAGATATTATGAACAGCTTTTAGAGATACAGAACAGTAACAGGATCTTCTGGCAATATGAGCCTAAATTGTCCAATTACCTAGTAAACCATGCGTCTGAGGAATGTAGTAGGAAACCAGAGCACACAAAGGAAACTCCTTACTTTGATCCCCAAATTGACTGAATATGTGTTGACATTGGAGAGGATGAGGAAGATGTCTACAAGAGTGATTGCAGGAATGAAAGGGTTAATGTAAGAGGAATGTTTGCGGGCTCTGGGTCTGTACTGAAGGCAGATCTAACTGAAGCCTATTGAATATTGGAAGGCCCGGATAAAGTGGACATGGAGGGGATGTTTCCAATAGTAGGAGAGTCTAGGAACGGAGGGTACAGCCTCAGGGAAAAAAAGAACATCCCTTCAGAACAGAGATGAGGAAGGATTTCTTTAGCCAGGGGTGGTAAATCTGTGGAATTCATTGCTACAGGTGGCTGTGAAAGCCAAGTCATTTGGTAAATTTCAAGCAGAAATTGATAGATTCTTGATTAGTGAAGGTGTCAAAGCTACCAGGATAAATCAGGAGCATGGGGTTGAGAGTGATAATAAATCAGTGATGATGGAATTGTGGATCGGAGTTGATGAGCTGAGTAGCCTAAATCTGCTCCTATAGCCTATGGTCTTATGTTAAAAAATAAGAATTTTGAAAAAAGACAGTCAAATGTTCCTTTGAACCAGTCTGAAGATACAATGAAGATATTCCTGTCATAAACAATAAGTCCAATGGCTCTAGTTGAGTGTCTCTTGAACATGGTAACGCAGAGAGAAATAAAAATGATTTTCTTAGTGCAAATCAAGTAAATTGAAGACTAAGACCATAAGACCATAAGGTATAGGGGCAGAATTAGGCCATTTGACCCATCAAGTCTGCTCCCCATTTCACCATGGCTGATCCAATTTTCCTCACTGCCCCAATCTGCTGTCTCCCCCCCCCATATCTCTTCATGCCCTGATCTATCAAATTCCTTCTCTTCTCAGTTCTAAAAGGATGCCCATCTATACTGAGACTGTGTCTAAAATTTAGTCTAAGAATTAGACTAAAATTTAGTTAATCTAAAATTTGAAAGGATTTTGTCAACTGAACTAAGAGTACAAATAAGCTAAAGAAATACTCTTTGTTTGGTAGGTGGATTATCCTCTCCTTGTCAGTGCTCATTTTATTGGGGGCTCTTTGATACTGTAAAGATGTAAGGATGTTTTATTTTGTCCTCTAACTGTAGTAATTAACTTTCAAGCAGCTCAATCATTCCTTCTGTCTTTTAAAGGCTCACACTTACGGTTGTCATTAAGGGGTGGATTTCAAGCAGGTTTCTTTGGTGCAAAGCATTTCCTTTTGTAAGAGACAGAGAAAGTGAAATGAAGGATGGAGTGAGCACTGGGGAGCAACGAATGGCTAATTAAAGGAGAGAGTCTCTCATTCCTATGTCCAAACTTATTGGACTGCTTGGGCACTGAAATGGAAACTCAAATGAAAAGAATCATCTGTTTGAGAAGGAGCCCACATGAAGTACTTCAATCATGAACAAGAGAAAATCTGCAGATGCTGGAAATCCAAGCAATGTACACAAAATTCTGGCGAACTCAGCATGCCAAGTAGCATCTAAGGAAATAAGTACAGTCGACATTTCAGGCTGGGGCCCTTCACCAGGACTGGAGAAAACAGATGAGGAGCCAGAGGTAGAAGATAGAGTGAGGAGTTAGAATTAGGCTGTTTGGGGCCATGATTGGTATTGAGGGAGGAGGTACATGGGCACGTGCAGCACTTATTCCACTTGCAAGGCTAAGTACCTGGAGGAAGATCAGTGGGGAGGAATGAATGGACAAGGGAGCCACATAGGGAATGAATCATGGAAAGCAGAAAGTGTCTCCTGCAGGCAGAGGACATCACACTTCAACTCGTTGCATAATGTAGTGAGGATGTTTTGATTAGCTACAGAGAATCCTTCAATGTTAGCAGATATAAAAGTCAATGCCGGTCTTGAAAAAGACCCATGTTTCTGATATTGGCGACCTCTGTCTTCAGGCATGATCAAATCAATGGTACAAAAATGTTGAATACACTACTTGCTGCGCGTGGTGGTGGTGGAATTGGTTGAAACAGGACTGCGACGTGAACGCTTCTACCTTGGCCCCTTGCGAGCCAGTGCACTTGCTCTTTGCTATTCCACTGTCGAATACGCTAGCCCTACATGGGAAAGATCTACTCATGCTAAGAAGATGGATGCCATTCTGAATGCAAGCTGCCGACTTACCACAGGTCGTTTAAAACCAACAAACACCAACAGCCTATATATCCTGGCGGGTATCGCTTCCCTGATATAAGAAGAATGGTAGCCAGCAAGAAAGAACGACTCTGTCAAACATCAGATGAGAGGCACCCTCTACATGGTTATACACCTACACCCAGCCGCCTAAGGTCAAGGAAGAGCTTCATGAACAGTGTTGTTCCATTCAATCCACCCCATCTGAAGCCCGCATCACCTTGTGGAAAGACCAGCTCGCCAGTCTCAAACAACCCACAACAATGGAAATTCCACCGGATGAAAGCCTTCCCCCAGATGAAAGCCTTGCCCCAGTAGCTAATCGCAACTGGGCAACCTGGAATTGCCTTAACAGACTTAGGACTGTGTAGGTCATTCAAAGGTGTCACTAAGCAAATGGAGATATACAACCAGCCCGACAACTTGTGAATGTGGAACTGAGCTACAAACTATGCAACATCTCCTGCAATGCCCATCGCTAGAGGAACCCTGTACAGTTGCTGATCTTGCCAAATTCAACAACAAGATGCAAAACTGTGTCCATTTCTGGCTGGGCCATGTATAGACTGTCTGTGGACACGATAAGAAGAAGAAGCAGAAAGTGGCAGGGGGTGGGGGAAGAGGTGCTTGGTGGTGGGTTCCCCCTGGAGACTGCAGAGGTTTTGGAGAATTATGAGATGGACGCGGGGGCTGGTGGTGTGGTAGGTGAGGACAAGATGAACCCTATTCCTGGTGGGGTGGCGGGAGGATGGGATGAGGGCAGATGTGTGCAAGATGGAAGAGATGCATTTGAGGGAAGTGTTGATGGTAGAGGAAGGGAAGCCCCATTCTTTGAAGAAGGAGGACATCTCCTTCATTCTGAAATGAAAGGCCTTACCTTGAGAGCAAATGCAGTGGAGACAGAGGAATTGCGAGAAGAGAATGGCACCTTTACAAGTAACAGGGTGTGAGGATATTTTGTCGAAGTAGCTGTGAGAGTCACTGGGTTTGTAATAGACATCAGTGAATGATCTGTCTCCAGTGATAGAGACAAAGATCAAGAAAGGAGAGAAAGATGTCAGAAATGGACCAGGTAAGTTTGAGGGCAGGGTAGAATTAGGAGGCAAAACTGATGAAGTTGTCGAGCCTGGCTTGGGTGCAGGAAGCAGCACCAGTGCAATCGTCAATGTAGTGTTGGAAAAGTGGGGGAGTGACACAAGTTTTGGCTTGGAGCATAGACTGTTCCATATAGCTGACAAAAAGGCTTCTATAGCTGACACCCATGCGAGTACCCATGCCTACACCTTTTGTTTGAAAGAAGTGGGAGGAGCTAAAGGAGAAATTATTGAGAGTGAGGACAAATGCTAGACAGAGTAGAGTAGTGCTGGAAAGAAAGAAACAGAGAGCTTTGATGCCTTCCTGGTGGGGAATGGAGGTGTATAAGGACTGGACATCCATTGTGAAAATAAGATGTTTGGGGCTACCAACCTCATAATTCCCTCAACCTGCCCCTCCCGTGTCTACCTCCTACCCAAGATCTGCAAACTTGCCTGCCACAAACCTACTGCTAGATTTGGGAACAGCTTCTTTTCATCTGTGATAGGACTGCTGAACGGATCCTGACCCGGATCTGAGCCGTACCCTCTAAATATCCAGACCTGCCTCTCGCTTTTTTTTTTGCACTACCTTACTTTCCATTTTTCTATTTTCTATTTATGATTTATAATTTAATATTTACTATCAATTTGTAATCCAGAGAGCGGGAAGTGCAGAATAAAATATTGCTGATTGTATGTTCTAGTACCAATTGTATGGCGACAATAAAGTATAAAGTATAAAGTCCAGGTAGACCCATTGTTTCAATTGTTCCTGCCCCACTGAACTCATATCTGCATACTGTGATCTAGTTTTATCCCCCCAGTTCAGTCCTTCCTATCTACATCCATTACAATTCACACACTCTTGGTCTTTTCAATGATTTCGAATTCCCTGGCCAGAAATGTCTCTGCTACCCTGTTAAATCTAACTCTGAGTCTCTTCATGCAGGATTCCTGCCCCAGGTTCTCTGATTAACAGACTGGAGGCCTTCATAAATCTGAAGTTTGAGACAAGGTCGAGGCTGTGGAGGTTCGAGAGAGATCATAGTTAGACGTCTTTGGTTTATAGTGAGGGTACAGGTTAACATCTCAATTATGGGGTGAGTCTGGATTGCTAGTGCAGACTCAGTTGCTGAAGATGTTTTCTCTGGATTACAGTGTGCTGAAGTGTGAGTGGTGGGACTGGTAGACTAGCAATGAATTTTTTGTGGGAATGAGTCTGATTACATGAGTGAGGGCTTCCAATTACAGAGTCAGGATGGTGTGCCGGGGATCTAGTTCCAATTTGACTGGATAGGTCCCTAAAGTCTTTGAAGGAACCACGCTTCATTTTCCAAAACCACAATTAGTATTGCAAAAGCAACCAGTATTCAATGACCCTTGCCAGATTTCCTGAATTTACAGAGACTTGGATAACAAAGTGGTCTGTGGTGAAACAAAATGGCATAAATTTTAAAAACAATTAGTACAAGCCGTAATAATACTTATATGAAGTACAGCTATGACTGCCCTTTTGCTTAATCCATGTCAAATAGGGAATAGGATGATTTAAAGCCACTTTGGTTTCTGTTCTGGAGCTTTTGTATTTCAGTTTCTGATGCAAACTCACAGACACCGCGAGCCACAGCTATAGACACAGCCATATACAAAATGGCTGAATCCGACTGAGATTGAATGGTTGAGGAGACTTGCTGTTATGTCCTCTGCCAATGTACCACAGTTCTCCCATTTTCTCACACTGTGCCATGTTCAGGCATGGTGAGCTGTATAATCCAATAAAACACCTGGGTTTCAGGTAGATTGAGCCTGGATGCTTGGATATTTGGGCTGATTTGCTTCATGCTATCATATCCACTGTCTGTTCACGATCAGTAGAGGCGTGTGCGCAGGATTGCAGGTCCTTTCTTCCCCTCCCCCATATTTCTGTAAGTACCTCTGGGTCAGATCAAGTTGGTGTGGATAATACAAGGTTAGAAGTAGGAAGGCTGGAGTAAGTTCAGTTTGATTTGGCTCTGATTGGATTCAGGATGAACAGAATTCTAATTGCAGGAAATTGCAGGACTTTATCAATGGTAAAATCAGAATCAGGTTTATTATCGCTGTCTAATGTAACGTGAAATTTGTTGTTTTGTGGCAGTAGTATGGTGCAAAGACATAAATTTACTAATAGTTTCAAAATAAGTTATTAGTGCAAAAAAGGAATAAGTGGGTAGTGTTCATGGGCTCAGGGTCTGTTCAGAAAACTGATCTGCAAAAATGTTAACAGTACACAGTATACTTAAACAACGATTGAAGGTATCTTTAAAACAATTTTATATTTCATTAAAAACTCGAACCAAATGTTAACTCTGTGACATATATCATCTTCATAAAACTTTCTGCCTTTTGCTTTAAAGGCACCAATCACTGATTATATTTGTGATAGAAGTTTCTTCCTCTGGACACATAATAAATTAGAACAAGAGAGAATATTGAATTTCCATCTTATTTTAATGCAGTCATTTTTATGAGTTACTTGAGATTATGATGCAATGTGCTCAGTCAGGTATTCAGTTATTAATTTTCTGCATGGTCCATGGAGCAAGGCCTATATGAATACGTTGTACATTACATTCCAATGCTGTGAAACATCCTTATCCTTGTGGCAAGATTTACAATGTTCCCTTAATTGATGTAAATGTTCTAACCTGGTGTACCTTTTCATAAACTGAACTTCTCTGGGATTTACAGTTAAATCCTAATACAATAGGTAAAAAGTACATGTATCAATATCTGACCAGTAGTAATTCGCTTCTTAGTTAAAATTTAAGGTGGGAAGATAGTGCAAGTACATTTTAAGTTACAATGCTTTATTTCAGCCATTTGTTGTAGCCTGCAGAATAGTCATCCTGCTAAGCATATAGAACGTGCTGCGGTTCAACTGTGAGCCTCAGTAGCACAGGAAGTATTACACTGGGCTTGCAATAAATGTAGAAGAGACTGAACATCTTTGTTGTGGTTTTGTATGTATATAGTTAATAAGCTTATCATCGTACAAAAGTATTTCATCCACTGCTATGTATAAGGGGCACAGCTTTTGTAAGTGGTATTGTGGGTCAATAATCTTCCAATTTGTGCTTATGTTCATTAGGTTCTGTCCAAGTTACATTTCGATGATTTATTCATTCTGATGAAACTGAAGACTGAAGTCACCATGAGATATGATAGAATGTCATCTAGCAGATGAAGAGAATAGTATCATTATGAAAGCCACATGAATGAGATTAAATATGTGTCAAGGCATGTGGACTGTCTGCATTTTATGAGTGTAAAACATATGTTATAAAACCCATTGTTGGGAAGCTACATAAAGAACCTCAATTAAGATCAGATGATTCTTTATAAGCTACTTTAGGCTGTAAGTGAGAAGATTCATCGATGCTGTAGATACCTTCAAGACTCAGTGTCTGAAGGAAAGGACCACTGGGATGATCTCTACGCTGCACCGTGTAGGATAGGTTTGGCTTAAGGTTAATGCATCACTGAAAAGAGAAATTATACTAAATATTAAAAAATCAAGAGACAAGCAGGATTTCACCTGGACTAACCAAAGACAGCCTCTGATTACGATGATTACCCTTCTCTCCCTACCCTGGACATACACCTTAACCTCCTGATATGGCAGAGAAGCTCAAATTGATTATTACAGAATGGTGATCTGTCTGCTGTGACAAAGGGGTCTCAGAGTAATTAGTTTAGGCACAGGGTCCAACTTCCAACTGGTCTCAATAGTGAATTCCTGATTTTCTGAAGGGGTTATCCCAATCTCCTGCTAGAAACATCAGATAAAAATAAATTATTCCTTATGTTTTAGTGTCATTGGAGTGTACTGAATGTCTGCAGCAGTGCTGCAGATTTTCAAATAGATAGATACTTTATTGATCCCAAAGGAAATACAGTGTCACCGTAGCATTACAAGTGAGCAGATTTGCAAATATTAGAAGAGAAGTAAGAAAGAATAAAAAAAAGTTACCTCAAACAGACTGAGAGCAGAAGGTCATCACTTTCCTGGCTATAGGTTGGCTCATTATAGAGCATAATGGCCAAGAGTAAGAATTACCTCATACAGCGCTCTTTGGAGCAGTGAAGTTGTCTTAGTCTAGTACTAAAAATGCTCCTCTGTTTAGTCAAGGTGTCATGCAGAGGTGAGAAACGTTGTCCAAAATTCCCAGGATTTTTCATAGAGTCCATTGTTCTACCACAACCTCAAATGTGTCTAGTTTGATCCCTATAACAGACCCAGCCTTTCTAATCAGTTTATTGAGCCAGTGCTGATGCCATTGCCCCAGCACACCACTGCATAGAAGATTGCACTGACAACAACAGACTGGTAGAACATGTGAAGGGGAGGCCTAACTACTCCAAAGGACATCAATCCTCTCAGGAAGTCAAGGCAACTCTGGTTCTTCTTGTTCACAGCCTCTGTGTTGGTGCTTCACTCAAGTCTGTCATCCAGGTGCACCCCCAGGTACTTGTAGGTCCTCATTATCAATCGTATCAGGGAGCAGTGCAGGCTTAGTCTTCCTAAAGTCCATCACCATCTCCTTTGTCGTACTGATGTTGAGCTGCAGATGATTCAGCTTCTGTCATTTGACAAAGTCCTGCACCAGGGCATTGTATTCATGCTCCCATCCTCCCTTTATACACCCCACTATTGCTAATTCATCAGAGAATACCTGCAGATGACTTGACTCAGTGTTGTATCTACAGTCTGAGGCATACAAAGTAAACAGGAAGAGAGCTGATACAGTCCACTGTGGGGCCCCAGTGCTGCTTATAGCCATGTCTGACACACAGCTCTGAAGCCACACAAGATTTGGTCTGCCACTCAGGTAGACTGTGGGAAGTATTGTATTTAAACCCAATACTTTCCTGAACTAAGAAATCCTTGCATGAAAGTTAATATATATGAATTTATATGAACCATATGCATGTCTAACAGCAGTGTTCTGCAAAATCCAATTTTACAGGACCCAATCTTAATAATATTTGATCTTTTTTCTTGTACATTTCTGCTGGGAATTAATTTGTAGATGCTAGTGACTTTGGTCATGTAATACCATTTCCTATTCTCTCTGATTGGGAAAAAGTAGCAAAGCAAGACCAAGGTCACCCTAATGGAAGCAGAGTCAGCTTAATGGAATAGTTATCTTCTGGGAAAAGATTGTTAACACTGTTAAAATGGGACCTGGAGCCACTGGCCTTTCACCTCTGGGGGGTTGGTCTGAATATGAACCAAACTGAGAGAATGAAAGCCTGCTGTCTACAGTTACGTGAGCTGAATTTGAGCAGCTTGATACTGGTTCTTAATTGGAAACAGATCCATCAAATGTGACTATGAAAGTTTCCCAAAGTTTATCTAAAGGGGTCATTTTGAAAGTTTATTTTGCTGATGGGAAACCTTATTCAGTGAGGGTTGCAAATCAGAAATTTGGAACCTTACTCTATGGAGCTTTCTGATGAATATGAATGGAAAAATAAGTGAAGTATGCCACAGAATTTGTAATTATGTGATCTTGACAGAAACACAAAGTTGCAAAGTGGACCTATAAATTCAAACTAAGTTTTATTTCTTGATTAAAGGAATTGGCTTATTAGTGACTGAAACAAAATCATAGGCAGGGTTTGATAGAAGAATAACAGTTCATAAAAATGCTCATCATTATTAGCATGTACCACATCTAACAAATTAGTGACCGGAAAGCGATCCACTGTGAGAAATGAGTTGTGGAAAATTACTTGAATACCTGCCATTAGCATCATAAAAGCAAAATCATATGACAAATCTCTTTATATTATCCAGGAATGTTCATTGTTTGTTCCATTATATGAATTCAGCTCACTGACAACATGCTTACTGGAATTTCAGTCTGCAAGTTCTTTTTTAGGGTAGCTTATTCAGACCCAAAGGAGCAACTGAAACTGTGGAATCTTCTGCTTGCAAGATCCAAATTGTCCGAGGAAAGATTGTTATCTATTTTGCCATTCTGCTTTACTTCTTCTTCATTCAATCCATCTTCTATATCATGAGTCCTCTCTGAATTTGAATCAACAATCATTCACCATTTCTTCCTTTGCGAATCATCCTCATTCCTCCTCAAACTTTAACCCTTCTATCGGCAGCAGATATAAGGCTTACTGCACTCGTTTACCAGTCGGATCACCAGTTCAGATTTTTTTGCTTCAGCACACAGATTAAGCTTGCAGGAAGACTAATGTACAAAACATTAAATGTGTTTCCTGAGCTTGCAGTATTTTCAGCGTTGCTAGTTGCAATCCCCTCCTCAAATTCAGTTCTATTGCCTTCACATTGTTTTCATACCTGTACTTATCATCGCTTCCAAATTTTCTACTTAGCATTTCATCCTGATAAAATATTGTAAATTATTGCAGGTTAACTGTTTGATTTAAGTTAATTGAAAACTAATGGGTGTTAGAGGCCAGTAGTTTCTGGCCCTTTCACACCTGCTGCGCTCCACTGGGAACAAACCCATTGACTGGAAACATTTCCCTGATGAATAGTTTATAGCAGTAATTAAACAGGGTTTGCAAATGTGGTTCATGACTTGCATAGCAGGAACGTGTATGGGGAATTCAGGTTCACATTTCCACAACTTTCCACTAATTACTGTATGGGAAATTGTGGACATCAAGTGTCTGAATATGTTATACACATTACCATCCCGGATGAAAACTAATGAATTGAAACCTTTCATGTCCTCTTCTTATACCCTGGATAACATCATAAAATTTAACTGCAAAGCATCTAGTTTTGATTGTGCAACGCTTAGCACAGGAAGTACTGCTGGCATTATTAAAAGAAAATAATGTGTTTGTTCGTTAATCTTCCTGTCAGCTTAATCCTTACATTAAAGTGAAAATTTCAGATATGTTGATTCCACTGGTAAACCTCCAGTGCTGTATAATTTAGCACGCCATAATTTTGGTATATAATGTTCATGGTCTGCTCTTTATCAAATTATGGGACTGGTTTGCACTGTTGTAACTATGTGTTATAATTATGTGGTTTTGTCAGTTTTAGTCTTGGTTTGTCCTGTGTTTTCTTGTGATATCATTCTGGAATAACGTTGTATCATTTTTTAATGCATGCATTTCTAAATGACAGTAAATGAAAACTGAACTGAACTGAACTGACTTTCCAATGTTTTAAATGCATTGTTGAAATATTGACTCAGATCATGAGCTCAGTAATTGAGAAGCCTCCAAGTCTATCTTAAGACAAAGTATTTCTATAATGCTGATTAAAGAATGTTAAATCACACAAATTACCTATTTTATAGCTTTATCTAAAACTATAATTAAAATATTTCCTTTTTTTTATATAAAATGTTAACTTATGATGATAAAACAATTTATTTTATTTATGTTACAATTACAGGGGTAATAAGAATTGCAAGTTTATTACCAAGGTGCTTCCTTGTTAAGCAGACAGAGAATGTTTATTTTCTCAGTAGATATTTTAGTTCCAGATATAAAGAGGAACAGATGATTTGGAGTGTGTTGTAAAGTAATAGTACAATCTAATGAAATAAACTGTGAGAGTAAATCTCAAATCATTGACTATACGTGGTTAACACATCCCTAAAGTGTGATAACAGGCTACAGAGTGCATTTCCTGATAGATATACCTGTAATAAGTAAATTCATGGCACGTTGCCAGGAGTTCTGCATCTCTTCTGTCAAAGTTATAGCTGAAAACTTAGTGGAAACACAGCTTCCTAAAGTGTGGAGTCTTGAAGTAAAGCTTATGCTTTGGGTAAAAGTGAGAAACCGGGCACGGCTTAATTAACACAGATGAAAATGGGTAATTAAAAAACAACATCCTTGATGAGTGTGACTAAATTTTTCACTTGGAGTAAACTGAATCTTAAATTACTTACAGAATAACAATTCAGCTCGAGGAGTTTCTGCCTTACAGCTCCTGCACTCTGGGCTCAATACTAATCTCTGGTACTGTCTGTGTGGAGTTTGCATGTGCTCCATGTGGGTATCCCTCTGGTGTTTACATTTCATCTGACATCCCAACAACATGTGGACTTGTTGGTTAAGTAGCTACTGTATATTACCCTTAGTACGTAGGTGAGTGGAAAAATCTGAAGGAGTTGATGAGAATGTAGAAATAATAGAAACATAGAAACATAGAAAATAGGTGCAGGAGTAGGCCATTCAGCCCTTCGAGCCTGCACCGCCATTTATTATGATCATGGCTGATCATCCAACTCAGAACCCCGCCCCAGCCTTCCCTCCATACCCCCTGACCCCCGTAGCCACAAGGGCCATATCTAACTCCCTCTTAAATATAGCCAATGAACTGGCCTCAACTGTTTCCTGTGGCAGAGAATTCCACAGATTCACCAGTCTCTGTGTGAAGAAATTTTTCCTAATCTCAGTCCTAAAAGGCTTCCCCTCTACCCTCAAACTGTGGCCCCTCATTCCGGACTTCCCCAACATCGGGAACAATCTTCCTGCATCTAGCCTGTCCAATCCCTTTAGGATCTTATACGTTTCAATCAGATCCCCCCTCAATCTTCTGAATTCCAACGAGTACAAGCCCAGTTCATCCAGTCTTTCTTCATATGAAAGTCCTGCCATCCCAGGAATCAATCTGGTGAACCTTCTTTGTACTCCCTCTATGGCAAAGATGTCTTTCCTCAGATTACGGGACCAAAACTGCACACAATACTCCAGGTGTGGTCTCACCAAGGCCTTGTACAACTGCAGTAGTACCTCCCTGCTCCTGTACTCGAATCCTCTCGCTATAAATGCCAGCATACCATTCGCCTTTTTCACCGCCTGCTGTACCTGCATGCCCACTTTCAATGACTGGTGTATAATGACACCCAGGTCTCGTTGCACCTCCCCTTTTCCTAATCGGCCACCTTTCAGATAATAATCTGTTTTCCTATTTTTGCCACCAAAGTGGATAACCTCACATTTATCCACATTAAATTGCATCTGCCATGAATTTGCCCACTCACCCAACCTATCCAAGTCACCCTGCATCCTCTTAGCATCCTCCTCACAGCTAACACTAACGCCCAGCTTCGTGTCATCCGCAAACTTGGAGATGCTGCATTTAATTCCCTCATCCAAGTCATTAATATATATTGTAAACAACTGGGGTCCCAGCACTGAGCCTTGCGGTACCCACTAGTCACCGCCTGCCATTCTGAAAGAAAAAGAAAATAAAAGAAAAAGTTTGTGAAAATGGGTGAATGATGGCTGGGGCAAATCCAATGGTCTAAAGGGCAGATTTCTGTGCTGTATAAATCTATATATTGTTGTCAAAAATCAAATGTACTGAACCATATTTTACTTTGATTAACTTCTTTACTGAATTAAACATTTTTTTTTGATGGATGTGTTTCTTATGGCTAGAGTTCCAACTAACCAACCAACTCACATTCCTTTGGAATATGGGAGGATACCAGAGAACCCCAAGGGAAAGAATAACATACAATCACAGGGAAAACATGTAAGCTTCACAGAGACAACATCTGAGGTGAGGATTGAACCCAGGTTCCTGGTGCTATAAGGGAGCTACTCTACTAACTGTGCCATTGTGACAACCAAGCATGATGTGATGGATATTCACTGTCCAGGGCTGGTGGGGGGGAGTGGACTTTTTGCCAAGCTCAGCTTTGTAGTATAGCAGCTGACGCATAGAGATCAAAGAATGTTTTCTAAGTAAGTTAAACTTCCAAGCAATATTCTTTGTTGAGCTTCTAGTCATAAAGGTGAGCCAGTCTTCAGTTCTTAATGTAAATTCCAAGCAATGATCAATCTGAAGTTAAAAAGAACAGCTTTGCAGACAAACAGCATTGTCTGTGGATCACAGACTACTGGTCCACAGCACAGGTCTGCCTGCTCATGAGTGGAACGTGTTAGACAATGGGATTGTTTTAATTGTATATCCTTCAAACCAGACGACACTGGCAAGGTATTTAGTTCAAGGAAGTTTGCAGATCAGATTGATACTATCACTTAGCACATCAAATAGCTTATCTTTTAAAGGTTGGAAGACTTGTGTACACCTAAAGTCAGCCTTCACAGCATTAATTTTGAGTGTCTGGGACCTTTGACCCCAGAGGTTTTTAGACCATCTGTGTGAAAAGGTATCTGGAAAAAAATATCACATGCATGTAAAGTCACTAAGTCAAAAAAAAAGTATCAATGTTAGTGAGCTGTCAGGCTTGTTTGGAATTAAGGAACAGCAAGAAGAATGAAAGAAATGACTAGAATCCATTCCTCTGCCTTTGATTCCTGCAATGGATGACTCAGTTTTTTCAGCAACTTGCTGGTTTGTCTCTTCAGCTTATAGGAATTGTACCTGAAATTTAGAATTCCTTTGTGCTTCAGAAAGGGTGAGTAATTTGGAAATATTTTATAAGGTAGAAAACCCCTGTGAGTTTTAAGTGTATATTAAGAATTTTTGCATGGATTTAAGGGTATATCACAAAAAATAAATGAACTCTTGAAGCACTTTGCTAGCTGGAACCATCTCTTCCTTGGCAGGGAGGAGAAACCCACCACTCAAATAGTAGGTATTGGCAGCTAAACCCACCATAGAAACAGGGAAATGAACTAGCCTTTGAAGAAGTAAGCTATGGTATAACCTACCTTCAGTGAGGGTATCCATTGTTGTCTATATTGGATAGGGTTTAAGATCTTCATTTGAGTTCAGAAGTTTGTACATAGCAAACCCATTACCATCACAAAGTATCAACTTAAGTACAACAATGCCCATATATTTCAGCTGTTTGTCCAAGTTCGTCCAAATCTATGAAGAAAGTCAACACAAGCTGGTGGAACTCTCCTCAAATGACATTATTTTTATGGTACAACTACAAATTAAGATGTTTTCACTTTTCTATAATGCTGTAAGTTAATTTGTAATGGGCTAAATAATTAACTTATCATTTAGCTATCCTGCACAGTGGGGCTAACTGACCTCTTCAGGCACCAGCTGGTATGCTTCCTCTTTTCTCTTATTACAGGCATCGATCACTCTCCTTAGCCAAATGCAAAGCAACATTGTTAGCTCAGAGATTCTATTAATTAGTTCAACAGTGCTTAAAATCTCCATGAAACTTCCAATATTCTGAAATAGATTAGCGTGGTAGATGCTGAGATGCTATTTCCTCTGGCTGGAGATGTGAGAGCTAAGAGGTATAATCGAAAGATAAGGCTTTGTCCGTAAATTTTTCAAAAGGTTTAGCCACTTTAAAATTCTTTTTCTCAGAAACTTATGGTAACTCACATGTTGGCAGCTTATGTAAAGAAGCATTAAATACCTTCATTTGGTAACCATCAGGTTCAGCCAGCGGTTTTAGTCTAGGGAAGACAGTCTCTGGGCCCGCCAAATGCACAAAATCTAAGGTGCAAAACCTCTGGTTTGTCTGAATGCTGCGTGATCTGTTCCACTGTTACAGATCAGTACCACGAAATAACATCAGTACACCATATGCAATTAAACGATTTAATTTTATAATTTTTATTTTGACAAAAGGGTTAGTAAAGGCCTGGGATCCAAGGGGACATTGCTTTGTGGATCCAGAAATGGCTTGCCCACAGAAGAGAAAGAGTGGTTGTAGACGGATCATATTCTACATGGAGGCCGGTGACCCCTGGTGTGCCTCAGGGATCTGATCTGGGACCCCTACTCTTGGTGATTTTTAAAAGTGAAGTGGAGGGATGTGTAAGCAAATTTGCTGATGACACAAAGGTTGGGGGTGTTGTAGATAGTGTGGAGGGCTGTCAGAGGTTACAGCGGGACACTGATAGGATGCAAAACTGGGCTGAGAAGTGTAAGATGGAGTTCAACCCAGATAAGTGTGAGGGGGTTCATTTTGGTAGGTCAAATACAATGGCAGAATATAGCATTAATGGTGAAACTCTTGGCAGTGTGGAGGATCAGAGAGATCTTGGGGTCCGAGTCCAAAGGACACTCAAAGCTGCCACGCAGGTTGACTCTGTGGTTAAGAAGGCATACGGTGCATTGGCCCTCATTGATCATGGGATTAAGCTTAAGAGCCGAGAGGTAATGTTGCAGCTATATAGGACCCTGGTCAGACCCCACTTGGAGTACTGTGCTCAATTCTGGTCGCGTCACTACAGGAAGGACATGGAAACCATAGAAAGGGTGCAGAGGAGACTTACAAGGATGTTGCCTGGATTGGGGAGCATGCCTTATGAGAATAGGTTGAGTGAACTCGGCCTTTTCTCCTTGGAGCAACGAAGGATGAGAGGTGACCTGATAGAGGCGTATAAGATAATGAAAGGCATTGATCGTGTAGATAGTCAGAGGCTTTTCCTCAGGGCTGAAATGGCTAGCACGAGAGGGCATAGTTTTAAGGTGCTTAGAAGTAAGTACAGAGGAGATGTTGGGGTAAGTTTTTTACGCAGGGAGTGGTAAGTGCGTAGAATGGGCTGCCGGCGGCAGTGGTGGAGGCTGATATGGTAGGGTCTTTTAAGAGACTCTGGATGGCTACATGGAGCTTAGAAAAATAGAGAGCTATGGGTAAAGCCTAGGTAGTTCTAAGGTAGGGACATGTTCGGCACAGCTTTGTGGGCCAAACGGCCTCTATTGTGCTGTAGGTTTTCTATGTTCTATGTTCTAAAGAAAAACAAAAAGAAAAGGGCCCATTTTAATGAAACAGTCTAATGAGCACTAGTTGGAGCTCACATTTTCCCTTCCGCTGGTCCTCCATCGATTTCCCCGGGCTTCATCGACTCCCAGCCCCACTCCAAATCCACTCCGTCCTGGTCTCTACGACCTCTCCTTTCTGACAGCATCTCTCTCCATCTTCCACTGAACAAAAGACCCAGATCACCTCGGTCTCAAGCACACAACAAGAAGAAACACTCTCTTCATTGGACGGCCAAATTCCAGAGCCCCGTTATCTCTAGACATAACCCAAACACTACTGCTATGGAAAAACCATTGCATGAGCAGTGAAACCTTTCCCAGGGTGTTTTAAGGTAAACGTATGAGTTATGTAATATGTTTGATATATTCATCTTTAATCTACATTAAGCAGATACTTCAACTGATTTAGGGTGTTTTTCTGTTCCTAGATTAACCAGAGGGGTTAAGTACAGGACAGATTTTAATAATGAGTTTAAATGGTTGGAAAATCATGAAAAATATTGCCCTCTGAAGTCTGAGACCTACAGATTTCAAATCATTGTGGGATTTAGCTAACAGAGATTGGGTGGAATATAGTTTTGATATGTAGGAAAAGTCATGGACTGGTTGATCATTGGATTGGGATTTATGGAGTATGTCAAATACTCTGGCTTCTGCTTTATGTGACCTTATAAAATGTAAAAAATTAAAAAGATTTTTTTATTTTATTTCTTTTCCTATAGGGACTTTTCCTTAGTGTGTGCAGCTCATTGTTGTTTCTCATAAACAGTCTATAGTACCATTATGTGACAAGATGTTGCCATGTATTATGGATGTTCCTCAGGACTAGAGCGATAACAATAGCTTGCATCATATACCTCTCCATCATAGATATGCAGGATATGCCCAAAGGAGCTGAATGTCAGGTGAAATAAGTTATCAGGCCACAGATCTGTATAAAAACAAAGCAGCTTTGACTTTCTAATACAAAAGCCATGATTTTTTATGGTTGAGTTTGTTTATATGGAACTGTTCACTAAGTTGTGTATAATGTTAGGAAGGCTATTTGAACTATAACTTTATGTGTGAAGAGAAAGTAGCACTTGAAAATAGTGGAATTTACTTACTCAAGAATTGAATATTTACGTTTATTTGATTGTTTACTAATTTTATGAAATCCTTCCAACTTACCATTGCATACTGATTAATATTTTGTTTTTAATGAATGTGAATACTTTTAAAAAATGGTGGTTATTTTGACAAATAAGTAATTATGCTAAAATGCTTGTACATAATTTTTAGCTGTGATGTCCTTTCTCACACCAAATCCCTATGTGCTGGTTGCAAGGGTCTTAATTTTATACAATTGCTGCAAGAATAATTCAGCCTTATTTAGTGCCTTCAATATACACTATTGCACTGTCTCAACAATGTTTGAATCTGGAATCAAACATTAAATAATAATTGGGAGAAGACTGGAAGTCAAGTGACAAATGAAAACTGTTGGAATGAAATGACAGGTGGAATTGAACAGAAATAGGTTGACATGCCTGGTGTCTCTGACACCAAGGTGAAACAATTGGAGATGGGATACACAGGTTAACTGAAGAAGAAGAACTAAGGATGCAGAGCGACAGAAAAGATAAAGAGAACTACAAAGGTGCAGTGATTTTATTTTAGTAGCTATATTGATGAAGCTGGAACCAAACTGCAGTAAACTCTATTTTATTGCACTTCATGCATGTGCACAAATATAAGACCATAAGACCATAAGATATATGAGCAGAAATAGGCCATTCAGCCCATTGAGTCTGCTCCGCCATTCAATCATGGGGTGATCTAATTCTTCCAATCATCCCCACTCCCCTGCTTTCACCCCATACCCTTTGATGCACTGGCTAGTCAAGAACCTATCTACCTCTGCCTTAAATACACCCAATGACTTGGCCTCCACAGCCACTCATGGCAACAAATTCCACAGATTTACCACCCTCTGACTAAAGTAATTTCTCCGCATCTCAATTTTAAAAGGACGTCCTACAATCCTGAAGTCGTGCCCTATTGTCGTAGAATTCCCTACTATGGGAAATAACTTTGCCATGTCTAATCTGTTCAGGCCTTTTAACATTCTGAATGTTTCTTTGAGATCCCATAGTCCAAATCATTGATATACATCGTAAAAAGCAGTGGTTCCAAAACCGACCCCTGTGGAACGCCACTGGTAGCAAGCAGCCAGCCAGAAGAGAATCCCTTTATTCTCTCTCTCTCTGTTTTCTGCCAACCAGCCAATGCTCCATCCACGCTAGTAACTTCCCTGTAATTCCACGGCTCCTTATCTTGCTAAGCAGCCTCATGTGCAACACCTTGTCAAAGGCCATCTGAAAATCCAAGTACACCATGTCTACTGCATTTCCTTTGTCTCCTCTACTTGTAATTTCCTCAAAAAATTGCAGTAGTTTGTCAGGCAGGATTTTCCTTTCAGGAAACCATGCTGGCTTTGGCCTATTTTGACATGTGCCTTCAGGTACTTCATATTCTCATCCCTAACAATCAATTGTAACAACTTCCCAACCACTAATGTCAGGCTAAAAGGTCTATAGTTTCCTTTTTGCTGCCTCCCACCCATCTTAAATAGTGGAGTAACATATACAATTTTCCAGTCATCTGGTACAATGCCAGAATCTGTCAATTCTTGAAAGATCATTGTCAATGCCTCTGCAATCTCTTCAGCCACTTACTTCAGAACCCAAGGGTGCATTCCATCAGGTCCAGGAGATTTATCCGCCCTGAGACCAATAAGCTTCCTGAGCACCTTCTCAGTTGTAATTTTCACTGCACAATCTTCACTTCCCTGACACTCCTGAATGTCCAGTGTACTTCAGACATCTTCCATTGTGAAGACTGATGCAAAATACACATTCAGTTCCTTTGCCATCTCTGCATCTCTCATTACAAAATCTCCAGTGTCATTTTGTGTTGGTCCTATATCTACCCTCGATTCTCTTTTACCCTTTATATACTTAAAAAAGCTTTTAGTATTTTCTTTGATATTAGTCACCAGCTTCCTCTCATAATTCATCTTTTCCTTCCAAATGAACTTCTTAGTTTCCTTCCACAAGATTTTAAATGCTCCCCAATCCTCTATCCTCCCACCAGCTCTGGCTTCCTTGTATGTCCTCCATTTTGCTTTTACTTTGGCTCTGACTTCACTTCTCAGCCATGGTAGTGTCCATCTTCCATAATTAATGTATGGCTGTGGACGTTATATTTCAATACTCATTCATACAGTATACAGATGTATGTACATTTTATTACATTTTAACTTTATTGTGTCTTTCTAAATTAAATAGAAAAACAAAAGCATGTGTTCTATTTGCTTAACTTTCTTGATTACATCATTGTTTCCTTAGTTAATGGCATTTATCAGGAGGTGGTGGCTAGTCTTCTTTACCATGGGAGCATTAACCATGTTAAACCAAACTTTTCTAGGTGTGCCAGTTTTTAATCAATTCCACGGATGTAAGTCTGTAACTTATTGAATAGCTGACGGTATCTGTCAAGATGTAGTAGAGCCCTGACTTAATGGAGTTTTACAGGATAGTTAAACCCCATTCATTTCATCTTAGATTCTTGGCTGTGAGTTTAAGAAATGTAAGTGATAGTTTTTGGTTATTTGACTTTGTTTTAATGTTTTAATTATTTTTAAGTGTTCAGTGGTATTTCAAAACTGTTTTCCTTCATAGTGCTTTTGTGTATCAGTTTTGCTCAGTTGTTTTATAATAATAGGCATCTGTTAGTCTCATGAGACCATGGATTTGTGCCTTGGAAGGTTTCCAGGGCGCAGGCCTGGGCAACGTTGTATGGAAGATGAGCAGTTGCCCATGCTGCAAGTCTCTCCTCTCCACGCCACTGAAGTTGTCCAAGGAAAGGGCATTAGGACCCATACAGCTTGGCACTGGTGTCGTTGCAGAGCAATGTGTGGTTAAGTGCCTTGCTCAAGAACACACACGCTGCCTCAGCCAAGGCTCGAACTAGCGACCTTCAAATCACTAGACGAACGCCTTAACCACTTGGCCATGTGCCAACTGTTTTATAAATAACTATTAGTAAGGAGACATTTAGATACTATTGGGCTGGCTGAGTACTTCACAAGAGGGGATTTTTTCTTTCCTTCCCTTAGCCTTTCTTGTTTACTGGAACTCACTGTGAATCTCTTTGGTCCCCAGTACAGAGGATCAAAGAGATCCATGTCCACCCAAGGTGCATGCAGACATACAGGAACTGCCAATGGCATATCTGAATGGTAAACTGGGTACAGGAAGATTGAGTCTATTAATTAGAGAACGGAGCTACCATCAAGACGTAGTTGACTGATTATAATCACTATGATCATCAGTGCCTTTTGAAGCAACTCCACCAGAGTAGATCATGCCAAAAAGTAACCAGTAAACACTTATTACTTAATAAAGTGCAAGACAATTCCTCCATGTGCTATTACAGAAAATAGTAATAAAAGACTGAATTAATTTGCAAATGAACAAGGCTGTGTCAAGAACACGAGAAAAAAATCATCTTTTTTTTCTGAGTAGATTATTTAGAAAGCTGCCATTCCAATTGCTCCCTGGTAAAGGAGGATCAACGTCAGAATAACATTGAATGAGCTTATCACAATGAGGGCAGTGTTGGTCCAGCATTAAGGATGAAGGTAAATTGTTCCAGATTTCAGCATCTGTGGACCCTTGTGCTTCCACATTCAGAATCAGAATCAGGTTTATCATTACTGTACTAACAGATGCTGTGAAATGTATTGTTTCAGCGCAATGCAAGTCATAAGAATACCACGTACAAAAATAGATTAATTGTGTAAAAGGCAAATAATGAGGAAGTTCTCATTGGTTCATAGACTATCAAGCAATCTGATAACAGAAGGGAAGAAGCTGTTTCTAAAATGTCGCATAACTTCAAGATCCGTTCCTCCACGCCCATCTCTTTCTCTGGTTATCCATCCCATAGGATGATGATGGTTCCTTTCAGTTAGTTAGTGGGTTTGACCCCGCTCCTCAGATAGGAACAGCATGTGCATGAGTGGATTTTAGGTGAGTAGGAGGTTGCACAGGTCCAGACCCACCCTCTCGACATCCCCTCCCAGATCCAGCGGCATGGTGGGGTCCAAGATAGCTGGGGGAAGTTCCGTTGTAGTGGATGGCCAGACCAAGCTTCGATGCAAGGGATGCCCTTTCTGCGTTTCATGGCACCTGTTTGCTAGATGGCTGTTGACCCTACAAGAGGGATCATCCGCCCTTTGACAGGTCTTGTTTCTCGTCCTGCAGGGTGCCTAGCCACCCTTCTCACCAGGCAGGTTTAGTCGCTGACCGCCCAACCATGCGACAGGCAGCACTGGGTTACCTGGTACCAGTAGCACTCAGCTGAGTGACTTGACCTAATAATAATGATGTGAAGGGGGCTTGACCCCGAATGGTGAAAGATTTTATTGATGCATGCCACCTTCTTGAGGTATGATTTCTCGAGAGGTCCTCAGTGGCAGGGAGTGCAATGTCAGTGATGGAACTAGTTGAGTCTACAGCCTTATGCATCCTCTTGTGATCCTGTGCATTGTTGCCACCATATCGTGCTGTAATGCAATGAGCCAGTCTGCATTCACCAATGCATCCTCAAAATTTTACAACAGTCTTCAGTGACAAACTAAATCTTCTCAAACTCCTAATGAACTAAAACCATTGTTCTGCTTTCTTCAGGACTGCATCAATGTATTGATCTATAAAAACAATTTTCCTTTCGTGCACAAAATCAGGTAATATTCCAATGATAACTGAAAAAAACCTATTGATTATATTCATTTAAAATTTGACAGAACATTTCCAACATATTTTTTAGGAATGAATATAACATTTCTTCGATGAAATCATCTCTCACTCAGTTGCATGAAGCTCCATGAATGCTCTCACCTTTAGCAGTTTGTAATTGCTTGCACCTGGTGTGACAAGGAAATGCTTTCTGACAGGGAGCAAAAGTGGGGAAGATTGTGGTGACAGCTATGGACATTTTATTGAAGAGCAATGAACCAAAAATTGAAAAGGGAATCTGTGTTATGTTTGAAAACTGGGCTTGTGAAAGACACAGAACATAGGACATTGATAGTCACTCATGGGAACAGGCCTTTCAGCCACCAAGTCTGTGCCAACCATGTTGCTAAATGTAGTCTGTATCTTTCTATTCCTGGTCTGTTGACGTGAGTATGAGTGTGTATGATAGTGTGCCATTCAGATGTAAGTACATCACAGAGTTTTCTGGTTTAACGTGGCATTGGTGAAACGTAGTGACTACTTGCTGGCAGCAAACAGAATTACTAACTTTTCTACTAACTACTTTCGGAAATCATACTTTTTCTGGAAAGAACATCTCTGCAATCAATAGCCTATAACTTCCCTTTCAGTGTTAAGGTTTTGCACTGCCTGTATGATCTGGTATTTTCCTGATGCAAGCTGAAGACTTGAAGGTGCAGTACAGTTGCGGCATGGCCTGATGGGCCGAATCAAGGCTGCAGGGCCTGATGGGCCGAATCAAGGCTGCAGGGCCTGGCATCAAGAATGAGGAGAGAGCCAATATGTGGCCATGGCTGGAGAGGACTTGGAGCTGATCTGAATTGGCAGAGTCAAGGTGGCAGGTCCTGGGCCTGAGCTTGAGGAACAAGCCAATGTTTGACTGATTTAAGTGCCAAACCAGATTGGAAAGGTCAGATATGGGCTGAGTTGAGGTGGCAGTGCCTGGAACCAAAAGCATATTGAAGCATCAGGACCTGGGTCTGAGAGTGAGAAGCGAGCTGAGGTTAGTCGATTTAAGCACCGGGACAAATTGGAAAAGTGGAGTACAGGCTGAATCAAGGCAGTTGGGCCCCGGTCAGAGAGTGAAGAGGTTTGGCCTATCTACGTGCCTAGCCAAATTGAAAAGGTCAGGATGTCTGGGCTGGAGGTGGGGGCAGGCCTTTGTTCAGTTCACTGGTCTGCAAGGTTTATTCATCTCTGCGCTAAACTGAGTGTGGCCTGCAACTAACGGGCTCCTGATTGTTTGTGGTGATGACTGGCTTCGTAGCTGTGAACACACTTGTGTGAACCTTAGTTTTGAATGCTTTTTGTTAACTTCTTACTGTTTGTACAATTTGTTGGGCATTTTTTGGCATATTGAGTGTTTAGTGGTCTTTTCTGAATGGGTTCTATTCGGTGTCTTTGTTTTGTGGCTGCCTCTAAGGAGACGAATCTCAAGGCCGTATATAGTATACATACCTTGATTATAAATGCACTTTGAACTTTGCTGGTGAGTGTGTAATTAACATGTGATTACATAATTCAGGTATGGTACTGTGTCCTTAAGAGAGCATGTGTGTAAGTGAATGAGTCCATGTAAGTGAGATTGTGTAAACTGCATATGTGAGTGTGTAAGTATGTTAGTGTTAGTACAGTCAAGTGTAAGAAAGGCTAGTATGCACATGACGTGTGAGTACATAATTCTGATGAACAAGTGTGTGTTTATGTGTGTGCGTATATGAACATGTGTATCAATGAGTGTGTGTGAATGATTGAGAGAGACTGAATGTGATAGAGCGATTATGCTAGTGACTGACTGATTGATCATGGGTGAATGATCATGAATGCAGGCAGGTTGCTGATTATGAGGAGCCCCTGGATGTGAGAGGAGACGACTGAGTTCCAGGGCAGAAGGTCAGGTGGCTATGGACCAGAAAACATAGGCAGTAAAGGAGCTAGCAGCAGGAAGTTTCTTCACACTCCCACTGCACCAAGCTGATATTTCCTGTTTTCACCCTCCAATCATCATAACTTTCCTGGGATTCTCCAATCCCTGACTACCGATGCCACCCATCTTATTAGGCAGCTTCTCCTAGTTTGCTGGCTCTGTCAGCCAGTCTTCAATTGCTGCTGAAGTACGGTCTTACATTTCTTACTTGCACAATAAACCTGCAACATTCATGGTGTACATAATTTCTGATGCACTGAAGGCTTTAACACTGAAGAAACATAAGCTAAGTGCCAGCAACATGGCTGAATCGTCTGAGGTCAACAAGGACAACATGGACTACATGGTCTTGGTTTGTAGTGATAGTACATCCTCTGTATCTGGTTGAAATTCTGACCTTTTACATTGTTGAATAGGCCTCTGAGTGAGATTGGAGGTGGTCAGCAAACACTCCTATTAAGTGTGAAGTACACAATGGAATCTACATGTTTTGATTATGGTTGGACACTAGTATTGATACTTTAATTCTTATGAAAAGGGTTCTGAAACAGTAATCATTTTGCCTTCCACTAATGCAACCTGGCCAGTTGAGTGTTTGGCTCATTTTCTGTTTTAACCAGAGTTAGGGTTGTCATGGTGGGAGATATTAATTTCCCAAATATCGATTGGCAAGTCCATAGAGCCAGGGGCTTAGATGGAGTTAGTTAGGTGTGTTTCTTGACACAATATGTAAATAAGCCTACAAGAGGAGAGGCTCTACTTGATCTGGTATTGGGAAAGGAACCTGGTCAGGTGTCAGATCTCTCAGTGGGAGAGCATTTTGGAGATAATGATCACAATTCTGTCCCCTTTGCCATAGCATTTGGAGAGGGATAAGTTAGGAAAACGTTTAATTGGAGTAAGGGGGAATATGAGGCTATCAGGCAGGAACTTGGAACAATAAATTAGGAACAGATGTTCTCAGGGAAATGTACAGCAGAAAACATTCAGGAGATACTTGCGTGGAGTTCTTGCATAGGTATATTCTAATGAGACAGGGAAAGGATGGTAGGGTACAGGAACCGTGGAGTACAAAGGATGTTGTAAATATAGTCAGGAAGAAAAGAAGAGCTCACAAAAGGTTCAAAAACAAGGTAATGACAGAGATCTCGAAGATTATAAGGCGAGCAGGAAGGAGCTTAAGAAAGAAATTAGGAGAGCCAGAAGGGGCCATGAGAAGGCCTTAGAGGACGGGATTAAGGAAAACCCCAAGACATTCTACTGGTATGTGAAGAGCAAGAGAATAAGACGTGAGAGAATAGGATTAATCACGTGTGACAGTGGAATTGTGTTTATAGAACTGGAGGAGATAGCAGAGGTACTTAATGAATACTTTGCTTCAGTATTCACTACGGAAAAGGATCTTGGCGATTGTAGGGATGACTTACAGCAGATTGAAAAGCTTGAGAATGTAGACATTAAGAAAGAGGATGTGCTGGAGCTTTTGGAAAGCATCAAGTTGGGTAAGTCACTGGGACCAGACAACATGTATCCCAGGCTACTGTGGGAGCGAAGGGAGAAGATTGCTGAGCCTCTGGCAATGACACTTGCATCATCAATGGGGACAGGAGAGCTTCCGGAGTATTGGAGGGTTGTGGATGTTGTTCCATTATTCAAGAAAGGGAGTAGAGATAGCCCAGGAAATTGTAGACGTGTGAGTCTTACCTCAGTGGTTGGTAAGTTGATGGAGAAAATCCTGAGAGTCAGAATTGATAAACATTTGGAGAGGCATAATATGATTAGGAATAGTCAGCATGGCTTTGTGAAAGGCAGGCCATGCCTTACGAATGTGATTGAATTTTTTGAGGATGTGACGAAGCACATTGATGAAGGTAGAGCAGTAGATGTAGTGTATATGGATTTCAGCAAGGCATTTGACAAGGTACCCCATGCAGGGCTTATTGACAAAGTAAGGAGGCATGGGATCCAAGGGGACATTGCTTTGTGGATCCAGAACTGGCTTGCCCACAGAAGGCAAAGTGTGGTTGTAGATGGGTCATATTCTGCAAGGAGGTCGGTGACTAATGGTGTGCCTCAGGGATCTGTTCTGGGACCCCTACTCTTTGTGATTTTTATAAATGACCTGGATGAGAAAGTGGAGGGATGAGTTAGTAAATTTGCTGACACAAAGGTTGCGGCTGTAGTGGATTGTGTGGAAGGCTGTCAGAGGTTATAGCGGGACATTGATAGGATGCAAAACTGGGCTGAGAAGTGGCAGATGTTCAACCCAGATGTGAGGTGGTTCATTTTGCTTGGTCAAATATGATGACAGAATATAGTATTAATGGTAAGACACATTAATTAATTAATTAATTAATTAATTAATGGCCATGTGGAGGATCAGAGAGATCTTGGGGTCTGAGTCCACAGGACACTCAAGACTGCTGCGCAGGTTAAGAAAGCATATGGTGCATTGGCAATCGTGGGATTGAGTTTAGGAGCCAAGAGGTAATGTTGTAGCTATATAGGACCCTGGTCAGACCCCATTTAGAGTACCATGCTCAGTTCTGGTCACCTCACTATAGGAAGGATGTGGAAACCATAGAAAGGGTGCAGAGGAGATTTACAAGGATGTTACCTGTGTTGGGATTAATGCCTTATGAGAATAGATTGAGTGAACTCGGCCTTTTCTCCTCGGAGTGATGGAGGATGAGAGGTGACCTGATAGAGGTGTATAAGATGATGAGAGGCATTGATCGTATGGATAGTCAGAGGCTTTTTCCCAGGGCTGAAATGGCTAGCATGAGAGGGAACAGTTTTAAAGTGCTTGGAAGTAGGTACAGAGCAGATGTCAGGGGTAAGTTTTTTACGCAGAGAGCAGTAAGTGCATGGAATGAGCTGCCAGCAATGGTGGTGGTGGAGGCAGAAATGATAGGGTCTTTTAAGAGACTCCTGGACAGGTACTTAGAGCTCAGAAAAATAGAGGGCTATGGTAACCCCAGGTAATTTCTAAGGTAAGGACATGTTCGGCACAGCTTTGTGCTGTAGGTTTCCTATGTTTCTATGTTTCTATTTCAAGCAGCTGTAATATTTTTTGTTGTTATTCTCATTGTTCTCCTCCTCTTTGTGCTATATCCTCCAAACCAGGGCTTAATTCTGAATAAAAGACATGTTGTATATATGTAATTCTGAAAGGTATTTTATACAGTTCCAGATATCATGATTCTATTCAATAACCTTTTGGTGTCTAAGTTTATCAGCCTTAACATATTCAATCTCTGAATCTGCTCTTTGAAGAGAAAAATCAAATTGGGCAAGTTTCTTTTAAAGTCGAAATCCAACCCTAATTAAAGAGCAATTGTCATCTGAATGAACAATGTTTGAAACTGCTGAAAAAAGCAAGGATTAATTCACCTTTGACATCCTGGATGCCAGAATTTCAACCGGATTTGAAATGTCAGAAGGAATTCTACATTCCGGCAACTACACAACGATGATGTGATACACAGACCATGGTCTAGAAGGACGGCTGTTGTGATTATTGCTGAAGTTGCAGAATAGATTTGCTGATTTCAGTATTTTAAATCTGGCATCTTAATTCCACTAAGATTTAACTTCTTTGACAATAGGAACTGCTGAAAACTGAGAAAGCTACTTTCTGTAGACTGACTTGCTTTGCAGATGAATCTTCTGCTCTTGTTGTTTAGAGTATTTGAGTGTTTTCAATTATTTGTTAACCAGGTAGTAAAATACCTCAAACTGGAGGCAAACTTTTGTGTTTATGTTTAGAAATTATTTTGACCATGTTTGCTTTAACTTTGCTGGCACTACATGAATGTAGGTTTACCTTTCACTTGATTCTGTTGCATGTTAATTTTCAGTTTCTTTATTTGACTATTAATGCTGAGGTTTGTAAAACTTTTGAGAAATTGAGTTTTGACATTTTGAAGTCTGCTACTGTCAGCAGTTCATGAAATGCGTTTGTGTTATAGGACAATTGTATGATAACAGCAGGAAAAGGAAAGACAGATGTTTCCTCTTGCTATCTGCTCTCCGTATTAGAATTCTAATTAAGTGCATATATTGCAAATACATATTTGTTCTCTAATATTTAAAACAGCATCTACATAGAATCAACAAATTTTGGAAATGAAGTAAAATAAATGTACATCTCCTTCACACCATCCTTAAAAAGACAATCTTCCAGCTTAATTCTTGGTGTCTAATTCGAACTTTGCCACCTAGACATAGTGACAGCTGATTTTTTTTCACAGTGACCCCATTTGTGGAATGTCTGCATTTTGCAGAAATGCTCAAAAGAATTGCAGGAACACCAGGTACACTATACATAATGCGCTTTCAGCTGTGGGGGGGAGTGTTATATAAGGTTTTGTCTGTGTGGGGTGATGTGTGTGTATGCAGAGTGAGTCACAAACACATAAGGAATGAATGTGGGTGTGTAAGATAAGTATTTCTATGCTTGTGGCTGGAGAGAGAGCGAGGGCTATGTGCGTGTCAGTGCTTACTTGATACTGTGTGCATGATTTTCTGTGGGTATGTGTGCACGCATGCATCCATGCCCATGTTGTGAGTGGATTTGTCTGGAAGGAACAGTCTCTTTCAAATATAGAAAGTGGAGGAGAAAAGAAGATGTATCTGGTGTAAACATCTTGTTGGTTGTGTTGAGAGTGATCCCTGGATGTAAGGATTGGTAGTGTTGTAAGAGAGGACAAGGGTGATGTTATTCTGGTTCTGGGTGTGAGGAGAATAGTGTGAGTAGAAGTGTGAGAAATAGAACATGCATGATCCCGGCACTTGTCAACTCTGTGTAAGTAAGGCCAACGTTTTGTGAGAAGTAACATAATGTGCTGTGCACAACTACATATCAACTACTTAAATGCAGGCATGTGGGAGATGGCTTTAACTGGTGTATTCACTTTGCAACGAGTGAGAGACAACAATACACCTGAGTAGACAACAGCGCATGCACAGACAACACATCAATACATAGTGTTAAGAGAGGGAGAGGGGTCATTGATGTAAAAGAAATAGATCCATACATTACACACTCCCTACTTAGATTAATGCACACATTAAAACTGTATATATTCAGTACATTCAATTTCTATTTCATAAACTCATATCCCAAATAAACATGCTTTCACAATAACAGTCCATAACAACTTCAGTTCTAAAGATTCAGTCTTTTGGGTGGCACTCTGTTTCTTTCAGGATAGTACCTCTGGACTTGTGGAGTGGCATCAGGTTTGGGAGGTGTCTTGTCTAAACACAATGTTTTCAGTTTCCAGTGTCACATTGCTGTCAGTGACATAGCGTCACAGAGAGTTATGTCCAGTGACTGTAATGCGTCCATATTCTTGGATGCAATCAACTCAGGTGTAGTCTTCGATTGAGCATCCAGTATCTTGTCCACATGTCATTTCTATGTCTGGTCTCCAACAACCATTGTGTACATCAGTGCTCCAGTTCTTGTAGCTATTTTACATGGTGTCCACTTGTCTTTTCAGTAATCATATGCCACAACTTTCTGTCCAATCACAAAACACCTTGCTGCTTCACTAGGCAACTAGCTGAACTGTTTATTCTGCTCTTCCTTTTGTTAGTCTATGCGAGATCTTTGATTCTTGTTCATCCACAGCATTGCAGTGTTTGATTTGTCATTGGATAAACAGGGTTCTGATACACAAAAAGGAAGTTGTCCACCCTGTGCTGTAGAGAAATGTTCTTCACGCCCATCGCTGTAATAGACTTCTTGAAGGTTTGAATAAACCTTTCAGCTAACCCATTCCTTGCTGGGTGATGAGGAGCTCACTTGAAATGTCTGATGCCATTTTTCTGCATGAACAGTCGGAATTCTTCTGCCGTGTATTATGGCCAGTTGTGACTCACCACTTTTTCTGGTAAACCATTTCTGGTGAAGATAGTCCTCAGAGAGGAGACAGTCTTTGCTGAGTTGGTTGACTTCATTGGTATAACCTCTGGCCACTTCAAAGGAGCATCCATAGCAATCAGAAATATGGAGTTGATGAATGGCCTAGCAAATCCAATATGTACTCTTTGCCATGGTGATGATGGCCAGACCCAGGGGTGTAATTTATTGACATCCCGAACAGCTTTTGGCCAAGTCTTCAATAAGTTTATCCATTTCCAGCCACCACATGTAACTCTGGGCTAGATTCTTCATCCCGCCTGTACCCAGATGTCCTAACACTTTGGTGGGCAGTTTAGAGGGAACCACAACACAAGATCCACATATCAGCGTTCTTTAACATACCGACAATTGGTTTTGTCTCAGTGAGAACTTTGAAGACTTTGGGTTACCATGAGCTGGCCATCCTTGCATGGTGATTTCGTAGACTCCTGACAAAGTCCTTGTTTCCCTTTGAATTTCATAAATTGATACCAGCAATTGGTCCACCAATGCAGTGTGAAACACTTCTGCTGTGTCACAGTATGAAGAATTTTCATCTTCGGTTGCCAATAGTGGAAGACAAGCCCTCAGCATTGCAGTGTTGTTTGATACCATTGAACTCTTTGTCATAACAGTAGGCTCCTAGGAGCAGTGTCCCATAGTGCCTAACCGTGTAGCAGTCATCACGGGAATCCCCTTCCTGGGACTGAAAATGGACACATGGGGCTGGCGATCTATCATTAACATAAACCTTTGTCCACAGAACTGGTCATGGAACTTCTTTATTCCCCATACTAGTCTAGGGTCCTCTCGGTCGAGCTGTGTATAGTTGCATTCTGTGCTTGTCAGTGGTCTTGCAGCATTCAGATCTATCTTTCATAATGTGTGACAAAACGGCTCCAATGCCATAAGGGGAAACATTGCATGCCAGTCTGACAGGCAGGGATGGGTCATAATGGTGAGCAGTTCATCGGATGTTATTAGTCTCTTTGTTTCCTTGAATGCTTTTTCACACCGTTCTGACCATTCCCACTTTGCTCCAGCCTGTAACAGTGAATTTAATGGGTGCAGCACTGTAGCAATGTTTGGGAGAAAGTGGTGGAGTAGTTTACAAGGCCCAAGTATGACCTGAGTTGTGACACCTTTTCCAGTTCGGATGCCTTTAGTACTGCTTCAATCTCCTCTAGTAAGTCATTCTTGTTAAAGACATGTCCATGGTATGGGATTTCATTCTTGAAAAACTCGAATTTCTCCCTCTTTGCTTGCAGACCATATACACTGAACCTGGTCAGCACTTTACCAATGTTCTGGAGGTGATCTTCATCATTCTTGCCAATCACAGTGATGTCATCAAGGCAACTTTGTGTTCCTGGGATAACTTGGAGTTCGTGGTCCATTTCTCTTTGTCAAATTGCTGGAGTTGTTGTGCCACCAAAGACGAGACGATTATACTGGAACAGTCTATTGTGAGTGTTGATTGTGAGGACCTTCCTGCTTGGCTCCTCAATCTCTATTTACAGATCGGCTTGTGACAAGTTAATCTTTGAAAACCTCTCCACGCCTGCCAAAGATGCAAAAATATCTCCTATTTGTGGCAGGGGATACAGCACAGTATGCAGCACCAGGCTGATGATCAACCTGAAATTCCCACGCATGCAAACAACTCCAGTCATCCCTTTCTTGATCGCTGGGACAAAGTGTGTGGTCCAATCACTCCACTTCGAGAGAATTCGAGAGAATTCTAGATGCCTCCAAGCTCTGCAGTTCAACATCCACTTTAGGACGTAATGTTTAAGGCACTGGGCATGCTTTCTGGAATTTTCGTGTTGCTGCTTCATGCATTTCAATTCTGACATTTATGTCTTTGAATTTACCAATCCCATTCTCAAATACCTTCTCATCAGCATTAAGCAGTTGTGCCTGTCTCTGGTTAGTGCTACCATTTAGGATGCCTGTTGATGTCTCACTGAGACATTTAATTGAAGACAGTCAGTTGAATTTTTCTTATCCATTCATATCTGAAAATTGCTGGACCTCCGCTTTTCAATACTGAAAACTCTCACTGTTGTGTTTGGCCTCCATATGTCACATTCACTTTCATTTTGCCTTTGAAAGAGTCTTTTTCACCAGAGTAACTGTTTAACATCACTGAGGTCATCTCTAATGGAATTCCGGAAAACAATCTGTTGTTGTCATTGCCTGAAATTATGGACAATGCTGTCCTTGTACCAAGCTCCATTTTCAGTTTTACACCAGACTCATCTATTGTGATCCAGATGATTTTGAGATGTGCTTCAGTTATACTATGCAGTTCTAGGCATGACAGTTCACCTTTGTCAGACTCTATGTTGTCTGATGTTTTTTATATTTGGTAACTTTATGCATTTACTTAGTTTTGTGTTTGAGACTTTTCACTCGGTTGTGCTTTTTGTCTACCTTGCACATTCTCTCTACTTGACCATGTCAGTGACACTTCCTGAAGACTTTTTTTTTGAACCAACAGTTATTTACATCATGGGAGGATTTGCCATATCAATAACATCTTTAGCTTTTTGCCCTATTCAGGAATACTTTGTGCATTTCACATTCTACCCTCCTTTTCTCTAGTTATACTGCATCCTTTGCTCTCTAACGATATTGCAATGATCAATACCCATTCTAAGGCTCGGTCTCTTTTGATAGTAGCCTCTTTTGAATGGTTTGACTATGCATGTCACATAAAGTCTGTCCCCTTATGCATCAGAACGTCCATCGCTAAAGTTGCAGTACTGGGGAAGTTTGCGCAGTTCTGCAATGTATTCAGAAAGGCATTCATCTTTTGACTGGTGAACGCAGCAGGCCAGGCAGCATCTCTAGGAAGAGGTACAGTCGACATTTCAGGCCAAGACCCTTCGTCAGGACTAACTAAAGGAAAAGTTAGTAAGAGATTTGAAAGTGGGAGGGGGAGGGGGAGATCCAAAATGATAGGAGAAGACAGGAGGGGGAGGGATGGAGCCAAGAGCTGGACAGGTGATTGGCAAAAGGGATATGAGAGGATCATGGGACAGGAGGCTCAGGGAGAAGGAAAAGGGGGAGGGGGGAAAACCCAGAGGATGGGCAAGGGGTATAGTCAGAGGGACAGAGGGAGAAAAAGAAGAGTGAGAGAAAGAATGTGTGTATAAAAATAAATAACGGATGAGGTACGCGGGGGAGGTGGAGCATTAGCGGAAGTTAGAGAAGTCAATGTTCATGCCATCAGGTTGGAGGCTACCCAGACAGAATATAACATGTTGTTCCTCCAACCTGAGTGTGGCTTCATCTTTACAGTAGAGATCTTTACAGTACAGTAATGCCCCACCTCCCCCTCATACCCCATCCGTTATTTATTTTTTATAGTGAGATCAGCGCCGGACTCCGGAGCGAAGGTTCCCGAGTTCGAATCCAGGTCGGTCCACCCCCAAGCACGACTTCCATCCGTGCCGGATTGAGTGTTGAGCTAGCCACTCAGCCTCATAAAAAATACAAGGGTCGAGTCAGGAACGTTCATAACGTGACCCGGATAATCCTGACACCACATGCCAGACAAACATGGCTGAATGTCTGGTACACCATGCTTAAAAAAAAACACAGACTCAACCTGTAAATCAAGCTTCTGGGAGTCTTGCATGAAGACTCCTAAATCCCTCTGCAATTGTGATGTTTGAACCTTCTCCCCTTTAGATAATAGTCTGCACTATTGTTCCTTTTACCAAAATGCATTATCATACATTTCCCAACACTGTATTCCATATGTCACTATTTTGCCCATTCTTCCAATTTGTCTAAGTCCAGCTGTGATCGCATTGCTTCCTCAGTAATACTTACCCTTCCACCTATCTTCGTATCAGCCACAAACGTTGCCACAAGTCCATCAATTCCATTATCCAAATAATTGACAAACAATGTGAAAAGTAACGGTTCCCATACTGACACACGAGGATCACCACTAGTCATGAGCAAGAAACCAGAAAAGGCCCCTTTTATTCCCACTCACTGCCTCCTACCATTCTTCTATCCATGGCAGTATCTTTCCTGTAACATCATAGGACTTTATCTTGTTAAACAGCCTCATATGTGGCACTTCATCAAATGCTTTCTGAAAATCTAAGTATTGTAAGTGATATACACTACCTCTCCTTTGTCCACCCTACTTGTTACTTCCTCGAAGTACTCCAACAGATTTGTCAGGCAAGATTTCCCTTTACAGAACCATGCTGAACTTGACTTATTTTATCTTTAGTCTCCAAGGTCCCAGAAGCCTCATCCTTAATAATAGACACTAACACATTCCCAACCACTGAAGTTGGGCTAACTGGATATAATTTCCTTTCTTTTGTCTTCCTCCCTTCTTAAAGAATGGAGTGATATTTTCAGTCTTCCAGTCCTCCGGGACCATGCCAGAACTAAGTGATTCTTGAAAGATCATGACCAATGCATCCATTATTTCTTCAGCAATCTCTCTCAGGACCCTGGCATGTAGTCCATCTGGTCCACCTTTAGACCTTTCAGTTTGCCTAACACTTTTTCCTTTGTAATAACAATGGCACTCACTTCTGCCCCTGACACTCACAGACGTCTGGCACACTACTAGTGTCTTCCACAGTGAAAGCTGATGGAAAGTACCCAATAAGTTCATCTGTCAATTCTTTGTCACCCATTATTTTCTCACCAGCATCATTTTCCAGTGGTCCAATATCATCACTCACCTACCTTTTACTCTTAATATAATTGAAAAAAAAACTTCTGGTATGCTGCTTTATATTATTGTCTAGTTTGTCCTCATATTTCATCTTTTCCCTTCTTATAGCTTTTTAAATTGCCTTTTGTTGGTTTTTAAAAGCTTCCCAATCATCCAACTTCTCACTCACTTTTGCTACTTATATGCCCTTTTCTTGGCTTTAACGTAGTTGTTAACTTCCCTTGTGAGCCATGGTTGCCTACTCTTCCCATTTGAGAACAGCTTCCTCTGTGGGACATACCTATCCTGTGCCTTGTGAACTATTACCAGAAACTTCTGCCATCATCCCCGCCAGTATCCTCCTCCAATCCACCTGGGCAAGCTCCTCTCTCTTGCTTTTGTAATTCCTTTATTCCATTGTGACACTGATACATGTGACTTATGCTTCTCCCTCTCAAATTGCAGTATGAATTCAATTATATTTTGATCACTGTCTCCTAAGGGTTCCTTTACATTAAGCTCCCGAATAACATATGGGTTATTACACAACATCAAATCTAAGATAGTCTTTCCCCGAGTAGGCTCAAGCAGAGGCTGCTCTAAAAAGCCATCTCTCATAGGCATTCACCAGACACCCTCTCTTAAGATCAGATACAAACCTAACTTTCGCAATTGCTTTACATATTGAAGTTCCCCATTACAATTGTGTCATTACCCTTATTACATGCCTTTTCCAGCTCCCTTTGGAATCCCAACCCTATATCTTGGCTGCTATTTGGAGGCCTATATATGATTCCTGTAATGGTTGCTTTACCCTTGCAGTTTCTTAACTCCACCCACAAAGATTCAACATTCTCTGACTCTTTGTCACCTCTTTCTAAAGATGTAATTCCATTTTTTACCAACAGAGCCACACCACCAACTATGCCTCCCTGCCTGTCCTCTTGAGACATAAACTTTGCTGTTAAGCTCCCAACTATGGTCTTCTTTCAGCCATGAATCAGTGATGTCCACAACGTCATACCAACCAATCTCTAATTCTGCCGCGAGTTCGTCCAACTAATTCCAAATGCTACGTGCATTTAAATACATCATCTTCAATCCTGCATTCTTTGCCCTTTTGAATTTTGTCGCTGTGGTGTAATTTAACTCTTTGCTCTGTTTGCATTTGTGCCCCATCATTGGCTTGTCCTTCCTTACATTCATATTACATCCATCATCTACTTGTAAACCTGTGACTCATCCTCAGATCTATCATACTAGGTCCAAACCCTGCCATAATAGTTTAAGCCACTCCCAACAGCTCAAGTTAACCTGCACTCAAGAACATTTGTCCCCCTCAGATTCAAGTGCAACCCATCCCTTTTGTACAGGCACAAACACGAGGAAATCTGCAGATGCTGGAAATTCAAGCAACACACAAAAAAAATGCTGGTGAATGCAGCAGGCCAGGCAGTATCTCTAGGAAGAGGTACAGTCGACGTTTCGGTCCGAGACATTTTGTCAGGACTAACTGAAAGAAGAGCTAGTAAGAGATTTGAAAGTGGGAGGGGGAGGGGGAGATCCGAAATGATAGAAGAAGACAGGAGGGGGAAGGATGAGACTAAGAGCTGGAAAGTTGAAGGGATACGAGTCTGGAGAAGGGAGAGGATCATGGGTTGGGAGACCGAGGGAGAAAGAAAGGGGGAAGAAAGCCGAGAGAATGGGCAAGGAGTATAGTGAGAGGGACAGACGGACAGAGGGAGAAAGCAGAGAGAGAGAGAGAGATAGATAGATAGTAAATAAATAAATAAATAATGGATGGGGTACGAAGGGGAGGTGGGGCATTAACGGAAGCTAGAGAAGTCAATGTTCATGCCATCAGGTTGGAGGCTACCCAGACGGTGTTGTTCCTCCAACCTGAGTGTGGCTTCATCTTGACAGTAGAAGAGGCTGTGGATAGACATGCCAGAATGGGAATGGGACATTGAATTAAAATGTGTGACCACCGGGAGATCCTGCTTTCTCTGGCGGACAGAGAGTAGGTGTTCAGTGAAATGGTCTCCTAGCCTGCGTCGGGTCTAACCAATATATAGAAGGCCACATCGGGAGCACCGGACGCAGTATATAACCCCAGCCGACTCACAGGTGAAGTGTCGCCTCACCTGGAAGGACTGTCTGGGGCCCTGAATGGTGGTGAGGGAGGAAGTGTAAGGGCACGTGTAGCACTTCTTCCAGTTACAAGGATAAGTGCCGGGAGGGAGATTGGTGGGAAGGGATGGGGGGGCCAAATGGACAAGGAAGTCGTGTAGGGAGCAATCCCTGCGGAAAGCGGGGGGGGGGGGCAGGGAAAGATGTGCTTAGTGGTGGGATCCTGTTGAAGGTGGCGGAAGTTACGGAGAATTATATGTTGGACCCAGAGGCTGGGGGGGTGATAGATGAGGACAAGGGGAATCCTATCCCTAGTGGGGTGGCGGGAAGATGGGGTGAGAGCAGATGTGAGTGAAATGGGAGAGACGTGTTTGAGAGCAGAGTTGATGGTGGAGGAAGGGAAGCCCTTTTCTTTAAAAAAGGAGGACATCTCCTTCATCCTGGAATGAAAAACCTCATCCTGAGAGAAGATGCAGCGGAGACGGGGGAATTGCGAGAAGGGGATGGCTTTTTTGCAAGAGACAGGGTGAGAAGAGGAATAGTCCAGGTAGCTGTGAGAGTCGTAGGCTTATAGTAGACATCAGTAGATAAGCTGTCTCCAGAGACAGAGACGGAAAGATCTAGAAAGGGGAGGGAGGTGTCAGAAATGTACCAGGTGAACTTGAGGGCAGAGTGAAAGTTGGAGGCAAAGTTAATAAAGTCAACGAGCTCAGCATGCATGCAGGAAGCAGCGCCAATGCAGTCATTGATGTAGTGAAGGAAAAGTGGGAGACAGATACCAGTATAGACTTGGAACATGGATTGTTCCACAAAGCCAACAAAAAGGCAGGCATAGCTGGGACCCATACGGGTGCCCATGGCTACACCTTTAGTTTGGAGGAAGTGGCAGGAGCCAAAGGAGAAATTATTAATAGTAAGGACTAATTCCGCTAGACGGAGCAGAGTGGTGGTAGAGGGGAACTGGTTAGGTCTGGAATCCAAAAAGAAGCTGAGAGCTTTGAGACCTTCCAGGTGGGGGATAGAGGTATATAGGGATTGAACATCCATTTGGTGAAAATAAAGCGGTGGGGGCCAGGGAACTTAAAATCATCGAAAAAATTCAGAGCGTGAGAAGTGTCACGAACATAGGTGGGAAGGGATTGAACAAGGCGGGATAAAACAGTGTCGAGGTATGCAGAAATGAGTTCAGTGGGGCAGGGGCAAGCTGAGACAATGGGTTTACCTCGGTGGTACCAATATGTACCACGACTTCTGGCTGCTCACCTTCCCTTGTCAGGGTATTGTGGATGCATTCAGAAACGTTGTGGACCCTGGAGGCAAACTACCATCAGTGTTTCCTTTTTCCATCCACAGAATTGCCTATCAGTCCTTCTAACTATACAACCACCTATTACTGGTGCCATCCCCTTCAGTTCACTACCCTTCCAAGCCACAGGGCCAGAGGCATGGCCACTGTTGACTCCCCCAGGTAGCACCCCCCCCCCATAGTACTCAAAATGGAGTTATTATTTTGGAGGGGGAAAGCCACAGGGGTGCTCTCCGCTAACTGTTGTTCTTTCTTGCCTCTCCTGACAGTCACATATTTATCTGTCTCCTTGTAGCCCTGGGGTGACTACCTTCCTGTAGCTCCTGTCTATCACTGCTTCACTTTCCCTAACAAGCTGAAGGTCACCGAGCTGCAGCTCCAGTTCCCTAACCCAGTCTCTAAGGAGCTGCATCTCGACGCACCTGGTGCAGATGAGGCCACTGGGGAGGCTGGAAGTCTCCTGGAAATCCCACATCTGATACCAGAACAGATACTGGCTCTGTAGACATACCCATTGTCTCAAAAGTTAATTAAAAAAAAATAAGAAATAAGAAATGAGGAATGAACTTACCCACTTTCCTTGCCTCTGCCTGTTCTTGACGAAGCCTTGTTGAGCGAAAACCTTACTACTCTGACTCAGACAACCACTCCCACAATGACTGCTCCACTAGGCAGTACCTCTCCTTTATGGAGACTGGGGTTTTAAAGCTCTTTGCTGGACCTAATGTGCCATCACTTCATTTTACGCAGAACCATAGTTGGAAGGGATAATCACGACCAATTTAACTGAAAGGTTTCACCATTTATAGTTGTATTTCAGATCCATCTACTGTAATTGTGTTATTTTTATTTGAATAGTAATAGTTTTTCAGAGAGGTAGACATATGTAGTAGCAAAATCCTGAAGCATTCTAGAAGAAAAACACCTTTATGACAGTTCTACTGTTCTTCAATCATATTTGACGGAGCTAAAGCAAAAGTAATTTAATTCTGTAGATCTCAAAATATTTTAAAAACTGATATTTTCAGCTTTTTAAATAAATCATTCTTAAATGCACTTTAACCAAAACTATGCATATGGAAAAGACTGGAATACAAAATAGCTCCTGCATTTTGGACTTTTTACTATATTGTTCCTCATTGTTTACTGTATCTGAGTAATTTATTTTTTCCCCACATTTTCTATATAGTTTTCTTATCTCATTTCATGTTACAGTCCCTCTCTTTTGTTCCTATCATCCTTCTTTGTCACTTCTTCCTACCTTTAACTTCCCTTCTACTTGTCTTGTAATTTGCCCTTTGCCCTTTCCCCTTTCCAACCATACTTCCTCTTATGCTGAGCCTCTTGTATTTCTTTCCTTACCATCTGACCCTTCTGTATTATTTTCCACTCTGTGTCTTTCCTGCTTTCTCTTTTATATAATGGCTCATCCTTTCTTTTTTTTCTTTTATTTGATTTTCTGTCCCTTTTCTCATTCAAATTCTCCCTCTCTCTATATATATTTTGTTCTGAAGTCAATTTCTACTCATCTATAGTTTCTAAACATCATTTTTGACCAAGATATTGGGAAAATTAGTCTTTCTGTGCAGCAAATGTCAATGATACATATTGTTTCTCTTTTCCTTATCTCACATCCTTCCCTGCCATTGATCCTATAGAGAGGGGCGATCATTGGTACTATGGATAAACAAAATATTTTTATTCACAAACTATATGAGACCAAAGTGTATAATTTCATACTGAAGTCACATGCCACAGTTTTGTTAGATTTTGCACAATTTTTCTCCCATTTAAGAGTGCAGGTCACTGATTACGCCTGTTATAAAAAGTGCTGATCTGGTGTTCCATCTTTAAATAAGTTTATGTCAATTGCAAATTCTTTAAATGATTAATTGAATATTCAGTACTGGGGATCATTATTCTCAAACATCTATAATATCATCTATTATATGTCATCCTTCTCATCCTCTCAATATATTTGGAAAGCAGACCAGTTTTTAATGAATTCATTACAATTCATTACTTGCAGGTACAGCAGGCGGTGAAAAAGGCGAATGGTATGCTGGCATTCACAGCAAGAGGATTCGAGTACAGGAGCAGGGAGGTACTACTGCAGTTGTACAAGGCCTTGGTGAGACCACACCTGGAGTATTGTGAGCAGTTTTGATCCCCTAATCTGAGGAAAGACATTCTTGCCATAGAGGGAGTACAAAGAAGGTTCACCAGATTGATTCCTGGGATGGCAGGACTTTCATATGATGAAAGACTGGATCGACTAGGCTTATACTCTCTGGAATTTAGAAGATTGAGGGGGAATCTTGTTGAAACATATAAAATTCTAAAGGGATTGGACAGGCTAGATGCAGGAAGATTATTCCCGATGTTGGGGAAATCCAGAACAAGGGGTCACAGTTTGAGGATAAAGGGGAAGCCATTTTAGGACCGAGATGAGGAAAAACTTCTTCACACAGAGTGGTGAATCTCTGGAATTCTCTGCCACAGGAAACAGTTGAGGCCAGTTCATTGGCTATATTTAAGAGGGAGTTAGATATGGCCCTTGTGGCTAAAGGGATCAGGGGGTATGGAGAGAAGGCAGGTACAGGGTTCTGAGTTGGATGATCAGCTATGATCATACTGAATGGCGGTGTAGGTTAGAAGGGCCGAATGGCCTACTCCCGCACCTATTTTCTATGTTTCTATGTTTCTAAGCCAATAGTGTGAAAGTTATTGTTGAGAAGGATCTGTGTGGAATTTGGATGGGGGTGGTCTGGGGGGGGGATAGTAAAAGGGAACGTATCAATGAGTTCACCATTTTTAATGTGATAATTTGCCTTGCCCAGATTAAATATATTCCAGTGTATTGAAAGAAGCACTAGAGAAAATTATAAAGGATTTGTCAAGCATTTTCTAACATTGTAACTTCGCTTGTAAAAAGAGGAAGGAGATGATATCACGTACTTTGAAAAAGAAACAAGTCTTATGGTTAGAACATGTAATGATATCATCACATATGTCATGTAAAATACATGTGGAATGCGCTCTCTGAGTTCTTTACTGACACAATTTGTACACTTGTTCAAAGCTTCTGTGTTCTGTTATTATAGTGAGTAGAAAATACTGGAACCTCTCTATCCAGAATCCACCTGATGGCACATTATTGACCAGCATTGATGTAGTGGAAAAAGGGCAAGGTAACAGAATTGGCAGCAGGGATCAAATTACTTCAAAAAAAAACTGGAAAAGAGCAATATGTGTAATGAAGTGTGTGGGTCCAAGGGGTAATGGCAAGAAATGACAGAAGATGGGCACTGGAAATACAAGCTACTGTCCACAAGGTCATTAACTGCATGCTGCGTTGATCAGATTCAATTGAAAGATAGAGAACTGCAAGCAGTTGCTTTGGTCTCTCATAGTCATTCCTAAAGCACAATTAAAGCAAGGAAAACAGTTTCATTCCATAAGGTGTGTTAACACAGAGAAGCTTGAGCACTGCAACATTATTTTGACAAAAGACAAAAAGGAAATGGCAGCTGAGGCACATGAAGGTTTCAAAAGCAGCTTAGAGTATATAACAAGATAAGTGAGTTTTCACATTCTATGGGGAAAGAGGGAGATACTTTTTTTCTGGAGCTAGACCCAGATGAAATTGTACAGACAATAAATATAGTAGTGAGGGAACAGAGGAAAGAGATATTTCTCATAGAAAATGGTTCAAAATGGTTGTACATTCACCAATAGTACCACTGAAGACAGCTACAAATACCTTGTTTGCAGAGGTACTTCAGATATTGAAGTACTTCAGCCCACAGCCATTCCATATAATCAGCAGAGGACCAAGATCTGGGGGAAACCATGAATGATTATATCACTGCTCTCAAAGAAGTACCAATGTATGGTAACTTCCAAGAACTTCTGCATCATGAGGCCAGAGACTAGATATTGAACGTCTGAGAGATGAACTGCCAATTGGTTTATTACTGTCACATGGAATGAGGTACAGTGAAACACTATGATGTGCATGTCATCGATACGGTCATTTATTTACAGATGTACATTACAAAAACACAAGGGAAAATATAACAGGATGCATAATAAAGTTATAGGTACAAAGAAAGTGCAGTGCAGACAGACTTACAGTACTAGGGGACCATTCAATAATCTTATAAAAGTGGGATAGCCTGGTAATTCATGCTTTCAGGCTTTCATATCTTTAACACTGGGAGTGGGTTTTTGATTATTTTGGCTGTTTTACTGAGGCAGTGAAAAGTAAAGAAAGAGTTCGTGGAGGGAGGATGGTTTTTGTGATGTGCTGAGCTGTATCTATTGTGCATTGATATCTATAGTGTATTGATAAAACTTGATGAGGGTCAAAGTGAGCATGCCAAATTTCTTTAGCTTCCTGTGACGAAGGCCCGTCACTAACTGCGGACGGCACATGGCGCACTCGGTAACACACTCATTCCCAGCAGTAATAGTGACTGGGTCTGAAACAGCTGCTGCATGGAGCATGGAGCTGTTTCATATAGAGGCAGCAGCAACCTGCCCAGGTGTGCTGATGGTGGAGGATACCATCTTTAATTGGATAATTGAGTTAATTAGCTTTTGGTTGGTCTAGGGGGAGGGGCTTAGCAGTTATAAGCCTCAGGTTACCAAGGCATTGGAGTTAGTTTTCTTTTGTGTTTAGTCTAAGGGTGGCTATATATATATATAAAAATATTTTTTTACTATATATATATATATATATATATATATATATATATAAAATACTTTTTTTTCCAGTTTTTGTCTTGTTTTGAGGTAAATCAAAGCACCGCAGTCTATTTTTGTGACTCAAGCCATCTGGTTATTTTTCTTAAACAATTGACCCACAGTTTTTTGTGACACTTCCATAGGATATAAAGGTGCTGGTGTACCTTCTTGGCCATGGCATCTATGTGGTTGGACCAGGCCCAGGTTGGTGATGTTTACTCCTAGAATCTTGAAACTTGCAACCCTATTGACTTCATCACCATTATAGTAAACAACTCCTTTGGTTAGATCATAGTCTGAGCATTATAATCTTTTGCAGCAATGAGATGGTTACACAAAGGCAGATGAAAGGAAATTAACAAGGATGTTGACAGAACTGAAAATTTATTGTCAATCACTGGATGGAATTAACTTTATCGACACAGAGTGGGGTATCAAATTGTGATAGGCTGAATTAACTAAATAAAAGAGACTGATTTTTCTCAACAGATTAGCCAAAAGTGAAGGGACATCAACGTAGTTGGAGAAGTAGAGGGAGATGAGGAAGTGTTTTCCATCAAAAGCATGGTAGATGTCTGGAACCCATTGTCTGAAATTGTGATAGAGGTAGAAACATTCATTACATTTAAAAAATCTTCATTTATGTATTTGAAGAGCTGTGATCAGTAGGGTTATGGAGCCAATGCTGGAGGGTAGGATTAGCCTGGGTAGATTTTGTTATGTTTTACAACTCCAGAAATTAATGAAAAGAAAAACACAGGAGCCAGGGTGATAGTCTACTTGCTTTTTCTTCAGTGGTGCTTGGTGGCATAAATGACGTGTGCCATTCATGCACTTCTTACATATAACCCATAAAGAATAATGTGGAAAAAAAAGAAAAATGTTAAATGAAATGATGTATTTACAATATTACTCAAATATTACTGAAATATTGAATGCACTACACTCCTCCCTGCTTAACTACCAACTTCAACTCAATATAGAATGCATCTCATCGCAAGTATATAGTGTATTGCTCTCTAGTCAGCATACATAAACTGTATACTATGTAATACAACCAAAATATTGACAACCACAGCAGTGTTTCTGAGAGATGAGTATGGACGGTGAACATACGGCTGAATGAAAAAAATGACATGCCTTTCCATCCCATAATATTTAATTGCTTGTGCTAATGTGTTAATAATCTACCTACCTTTCTGAATTACATTAAACTTATTCACAATCATATCGGTAATGAGGAAGTGTGCAATGACATTTTGTTTGAAATGATGCAACTGTGAGAATTTTTAAATGCGCTGTCGTGCTCTATGACTCTACTTACTGATCTGCCAGGAAGCAAGGCAAGAATAAAAAGCAAGTGGTCAAAGTATTCTGCAGTCCATGTCTATACATCTAACGAGTGGCACACAATAAGACTGGAAATCCTTCTGTTGCTGTCTTTAATGAAAGCTGGTCTCTACATCATTAGTGCTTGCTTTCAAAATTGTTGATAAGCCTTCAGGAAATACAGAATTCCAAGACTTTCTTCATAATACCACTGCCTTAAAAGGCACTTCTGAGATGTTGCTTGAAAAATAAAGATCTGTTATGAATTTCAGGAATCTAAAGAACATCACCTATTCCTGAAAATAAGGAAAGGACAAAATGTAAAAACTGTATCATTTAAAATTTGCTAGGTTATTAAACACTGATTCTCTTAGGCTCCATATTGTGGGGAGCTCTAAAATTTGTGAGATCTAAATCTAAAGGCTTTAGTAGGAGTATGTGAGATTTGCACATTTTAACTTACTCACATAATAGCTGTCTCTCGAAGAGCTTTAGATATAAGAAGAGGCTGGAGGCTAAGGTGCATCCAGATGCATATAAAATCATGAGAAGCATAGATCTGGTGAATTGTCACAAACTTTTTCCCACAGTAGTAGAGTCTAAATTTAGAAAGCATACAATTCCTCTAAGAGGCTTTTTCCCAGGGCTGAAGTTACTAACATGAGAGGGCATAGTTTTAAGGTGCTTGGAAGTAGGTACAGGGGAAAGGGGGAATGTTATGAGGAGATGCCAGAGATAAGTTTTTCCACACAGCGAGTGGTGGGTGCGTGGCATGCATTGTCAGTGACAGTGGTAGAGGCAGGTACAATAGGGTCTTTTAAGAGACTCTTAGATAGGTACATGGAGCTTAGAAAAATTGAGAGCTATGTGGTAGGGAAATTCTAGTCAGGTTCTAGAGCAGGTTATGTGGTCAGCACAACATTGTGGGCCGAAGGGCCTGTAATGTGCTGTAGAGTTCTATGTTCTATGTTCTATGAGTGGGGAAAGATTTAAAAGGGGTCTGAGGGATAAGGTTTTCACACAGACGATGGTGGCTATATGAAAGAAGCTGCCAGAGGAAGTGGGTAGAGACAATAATTAAAAAGTATTTGGACAGCTACATGGATAGGAGGGTTTAAGGGAATATGGGCCAAATGCAGGCAACTCAGGCTTGCTCAGGTACACAGCTTGGAGAGAAGTGGCTGAAAGGTCCATTTCTATGCTGTATATCTCTATAAATGTTAATGAATCTGTGTATGTTGGGTAATTTGATTTTTTTTTAAATTTGCTAGAAATCATTTCATGTTATCAAATGTGCACTACCTTATTTCTTCAGTCCTGTTCAACATTTAAATATTAGATTTCATGAAAGAACAAATAAGCAGCTATATCTTGTTAACAAGAATTAGAAAACAATTTCTCTATTCCAGAACATGGGAGAAAAGATCAACATTCATGGCCACTCTTTTATCATATAAGTCTTTACAAATTTGGAGTAACTAGGTTGGGCCATAAACCAATGCTGGAGTTGGAATGTGCCCTCACTTCATGACTGTTCACTGTAATGTACTGTTGCTGCCTGCTCACTAGCATGATTTCATTGCATTAATCTTACAGTTAATTGCATGCTTCCGAAGAGACATGTAAAACTCAAGCCTTTCTTGCACTACTCAAGCTATATCTGTGTTCCGTAAGATTGTTAGAGAAAGTGTTTGACCTGTTCTGGATGCTATCAGTAGAATTCAGCTGGGCACATCAATGCCTCCATCAAAATGGCACCTGTGATAGTTATGTAATGACAGTGCATTTCCTTCTTTAAAACAAAGCATTATTTCCTGTTTAAATCTGTCTTACAGTTTTGAGTGTGATAGTGAAGGAAGCAGCTATATGTTTTGCATGCCACAGTAAATGTGCCTAATTCATCACTCAAATCAATGGATTAGTGGTCACTGTTTACCGGCAGCAGTGAAAATGAACAAACTGGAATTTTGATTGCTGTTGTTTTGAACTATTTTTGTGTGTTCAGTTTCATCCAGAATATTGATGTTGCTGTTTAATCCAGTGTGGAGAATCCCTTGTATGGTGTGTTTGTAACCGAGTCAGTTCTTTAATTAACCCTCCAACTGGCAACAGAGAATTCTAACGTTAATACAGAGCCTATATATTTTTTTTAATAAACAGTAACACAAAACATGTTACATCAATCCTTGCCACTTGTGTCCAAACCTTACAACATTTGATGTCTATTTAGTTATGTTCTGCAAAGAAAAGTGGCTTCTCAGGTTTGAATGGACAATGACAGGATTTGGAATCATGGATGACATAAGATAAAAATATTCTTGTAACCCTAAGGTGGTGTAAAATGACAGGAAAGTTATGACACATTGTTATTCATTTCTGCCAACCACAAAGAGGCAAAGGCTACACTGATCACACATTTCACCACACAAAAAGGTATCATATGAGAAGATTGCATTCTCTGACACAGGACAATTAATCAATGTTGTACATATTCGGCACAACACACTGCAAAATATGAATTTTTTGATCTTGAGTGAGAGCTAAAATGCAAGTTACTGAAGGGTGCACATCAAAGCAACTTTAGTAGAAAGTCCTTGAAAAAGATAGCAAGTTACTTGAGTTAACAAAGTCAGTGTCACTTTAGGAGAATAGAAGAATCAAAGCAAGGAAGGAGTACAAGGTACTGTACTGGTTGTGATCAGAGGAAAAAAAATAAACTGTAATACAGAATCTTTTACAAGTATCTGTCTAAAGAAGACAATTTCATCTTCACTGAGATAAGCAGAACCCAAACAGCGCTCTTGGTGTGCCTTGTGCCTACTCCATTGTTTAATAAAATCACAGCTGATCTTTTACTTGAATGCCGTTTTCTTGTGCTAACCCATTATTCCCTGATTTCCTTATTATCAAAAAAAGTATTGATCTTACTCTTAAGTACATTCACTGATTGATCATCTACATTCCTTTTGAGAGTGAATGCCAAAGATTTACTCAACTCTAGGTGAAGAAATTTCCTTATCTTTCAATGCCTTGAATGGTTACCCCTTATTTGGAGACGATAAACCCTGCTGCAAGCTGGGGATAACCATCAATACATGCCCTAAAACTGCATTAGATCTTTCTATGAAATATTATGAATATATTCCTTTTTTTAAAACCTAAAATATAATAGTCATGCAGAGTTAATCTGGCGATCTTATAATGGCTGTCTATCACATGTATATCTGACCCTAGGTAGGAGAGAGAGAGGAGATGTACATGACTGTTATGCCCTGGTTAAGATTTCTACAGCTATGCAGTGAGGTAGTTTATGTTAGAAGATTTCTGTAAAAGCAGTGTGCCATGCAGGAAATTGTGTTTTGGCTTTGGCCAAGATAAGGATCCATCTTGTCCAACTTAGCAAAGTGAGTAGGTTAATTAGGTTTGTGGGAAGTGACAGAAGGCTCAAGAGATCTGTGGCAAAGAATTTTCTAAAGGACAGCAGTCTGGTCTGGGGTCTTTTGACAGGAGCTATGGAGTGGAGCACAAGGTAAGATGCCGCAGAATGCCATTGGAAGGAGCGTTCCCATTGCAAGAAATTCTTTGTGCAGATGAATGGCTCCAAGGAGGAAGGGCCAATACTCCTGAGAGAGAGCCAGTTCATTTGAGATGGTCGTTGTCAGAATGTGGCAGGTGCTTTCACACAGACCATGGGTCCAGTGTGTGTGTAGAGAAATACAGCCCAACTACTCCAGTATGACCTTCAACGTTATGTGCACATTAGACTGGTTTAAGTATAATGGGTCCTTTTATTTTTCTTTTCTTTTTCTGCAACTGTTTGTTAAAGTTGAAAATTTGGCAAATATATTTTCTTTATAATTTTATGCTGGTATACGATCTGTCATTCCTGGGCTACCAATCACCATGTCTGGGCTGTACTTACATAGCATTCGCTCAAATCAAGGTTTCTTCAATTGGAACATCACAATGTTCCTGTTTGGTTGAACCCCAAATCATACCGACCTGAGCCATATATTGTTTATGAAATGTAACCTTCTCACCACTGAGTCAGATGGCTGTTAGGAGACTCAGCGAACGAGCCAGGTCCGTATATGAACCCTGTTGAGAGAGTAACATTATGTTCTAGAGGCTGATTCAATACAGCCCTTGGTAGTTGGGGTTTGATATATTCGTGTCTGTACTCAAAGACTCCTTCATTAAAGGCCAACATATTTTTTACTTTTCTAATTGATTTCTGCATAGACATAATACCAAATGTATCATAATTCCTTAAAGTGTCAGTGTGACTGCAGAGGCATGCTGAAATTCTACTGATTATCCCCCTGTGTTCACAAAAATGCATATGAACACTACGTTGTTGCTTTTGACTTTTTGATGTGTGCAACATACAGTACCACTCAATATCTTACATTCTAACAGTGGATGTACTTCTAAAAGTACTTCAATAGAAATAAATTTATTTAGAATGTCAGAAAGGATTGTATTCAACTGCAGACCTTTTTTAAGAAGAGCCGTACAGTTTGCTAGCAAATTGTAAATTCTACAGTTGGAAAGCATCCTGAGCCAAATGGAAGAAAATAGATGCAGGGGTGGAAGGTCCGTTATGCTACAGAGTGAACTTCTTCATGTTTGGCATCTGAACTAACTGAGAGCTTTCTGATTACAGTAAAGAAACAGTCTGAATACCTTGACTGCTTCTCTGTTGTAACTGTTATTCTTGAATTGAAGTATGCCATCTAGCTTTGACAGAGTGAAAGAGAATGAAAGAATGAAGAAGATGTCTAAGATGGCAATGGATATCAATGAAGCTTCAATAGTATTGAAAGTTCACAAATTCCTTTATTCTGTTGATGGACCAGACCAACAAAAATGAGAAAAACTACTGTAGCTTTGTATTTCTCCTGAGCCCATCAATACCTTCCCCCATACACAATCAGCCCATCGTTTTGGTGGATTTTAAACAGGCTAGTCTGAAAAAAATCACTGAACAATTACCATCAACAGATCACTTGCAATAGCAGAAGGAACAACACACTAGACCATTGTTACACCACCATCAGGAATGCCTATCGTGCTGTTCTATGCCCTCACTTCAGGAAGTCTGATCACCTGGCTGTACTTCTACTCCCTGTGTATAGACAGAGACTGAAGACAGCAGGACCAGCAGTGAGGACCAAGAAGGTTTGGACGAGGGAAGCACAGGAGTGCTTACAGGACTGCTTTGAATCGGTAGTCTGGACTGTTTTCAGGGATTCATCTTTGATTCTGGATGAGTATGTCGCAGTTGTTACCAACTTCATTAAAAACTGTGTGGATGTGTGTGTGCCTGCAAAACCTTGCTGTACGTTCCCAAACCAAAATCTGTGGATGAACCAGGAGGTACTTCATCTGCTGAAGGCTAGATCTGCAGCATTCAAGGCTGGTGACCCAGATCTGTGCCAGAAAACCAGGTATGGCTTGCAGAGGGCTATTTCAAGGGTGAAGAGACAATTTTGAATGAAGTCAGATGCGACATCAGACACACGACAACTCTGGCAGGGTTTGCAAGACATTACCACCTACAAAGTGAAATTCAGTAGCATTAATGGCAGCGATGTTTCACTACCAGATGAACTCAACACCTTCTATGCCCACTTTGAAAGGGAGAATACAACTACAGCTGCAAAGATCCCTACTGCATCTGGTGACACTGTGATATCTGTCTCAGAGGCTGATGTTAGGCAGTTTTTAAAGAGGATATACCCTCACAAGGTGGAAGGTCCTGACAGAGTACTTGTTAAGGCTCTGAAAACTTGTGCCAACTAACTGGCGGAAGTATTCCAGGACACTTTCAACCTCTCACTGCTATGGGCAGAAGTTCCCACTTGCTTCAAAAGGGCAACAATTATAGCAGTGCCTAAGAGTATCACCCAGTAGCACCCATATCTACAGTGATGAAATGCTTTAAGAGGTTGGTCATGACTAGACCGAACTCTTGCCTCAGCAAGCCCCTGGACCCACTGCAATTTGCCTGGCGCCACAATAGGTCAACAGCAGACGCAATCTCAGTGGCTCTTCACATGGCTTTAGACCACTTGGACAACACAAACATCTATGTCAGGATGCTGTTCATTGACTATAGCTCAACATTTATCTTCATTATTCCCACAATTGTGATTGATAAGTTATAGAACATGGGCCTCTGTACCTCCCTCTGCAATTGGATCTTCGATTTCCTAACTGAAAGACCACAATCTGTGAAGATTAATGATGACATCTCCTCCTTGCTGACAATCAACGCTGGTGCACCTCAGGGGAGTGTGCATTGCCCACTGCTCTACTCTCTCTATACCCATAACTGTGTAGCTAGGCATAGCTCAAATACCATCTATAAATTGCTGATGATACAACTATTGTTGGCAGAATCTCAGATAGAGACAAAAGGACATTTAAGTGTAAGATATGCAAACTAGTGGAGTGGTGCCGTAGCAACAACCTTGCACTCAATGTCAGCAAGATGAAAGAGCTGATTGTGGACTTCAGGAAGAGGAAGATGAAGGAACACATACCAATCCTCATAGAGAAATCCTAAGTGGAGAGAGTGAGCAGTTTCAAATTCCTAGGTGTCAAGATCTCTGAGGATGTAACCTGGTCCCAACATATTAACGCAACTATAAAGAAGGCAAGACAGCAACTATACTTCATTAAGAGTTTGAAGAGATTTGGTATATCAACAAAACACTCAAAAATTTCTTTAGATGTACCGTGGAGAGCATTCGGACAGGTTGCGTCACTGTCTGGTATAGGAGGGCTACTGCACAGCACTGAAAGTAGCTGCAGAGGGTCGTAAATTTATTCGGCTCCATCTTGCGTATTAGCCTACAAAGTACTCAGGACATCTTCAAGGAGCAGTGTCTCAGAAAGGCAACGTCCATTTTTAAGGACCTCCAACACCCAGGGCATGCCCTTTTCTTACAGTTACCATCAAGTAGGAGGTAAAAATCCTGAAAGCACACTCTCAGTGATTCATAAACAGCTTCTTCCCCTCTGCCATCCAATTCCTAAATAGATATTGAACCCTTAAATACTACGTGACTTTTTCAATATATATTATTTCTGCTTTTGCATGATTTTAATCTATACAATATATGCACACTGTAATTGGTGTACTTATTTATTTCTTCTTCTTCTTCTTCTTCTATATTATGTATTGGATTCAACTGCTCCTGCTAAGTTAACAAATTTCTTGGCACATGCCAGTGATAATAACCCTGATTCTGATTCTGAAAATACCTTTCGTTCTTCAGAGGATTGAATGATAGTCGAAAATCATCACTGTCATGAGGGAAGGGGCAAGAAAATGAAATAAGTACAAGCATATATAATTCAAAATTTATAAATGTAAAGTGAAATAACTTGGTAAGATAATCAATAGCAAGAATTAAACACAAAATGGCTCAGTGTTACAGAAAGCAGAGGGGATAGATTAATTCATAGAACATTAAAGGCAGTACTTCAGGCGAATGGGGTGCAAAGAATACCTACTAGAATTCCACATACATCATTGCAATTCATACTTTGTTACTTTGTACTTCATAAGGTTTTCATTATTTACAAAGAGCTTAAAGATACTTTAAAGAGCAAATACATCTTTAAATCTTCTTTCCTTTCATTATTTTTATCTGGGCTTTATTTCTAGAAACATAGAATATAAAAGTTAAAAAAAACAATAATTAACAGATATTAAACTTTAAGTTATTCTTACCGAGATTACCATGTGTGGCATTGGACCACCTATGATGCAATGAATATTGAGTCTTTTTAAAGAATACCATGCACAATCACAAGGAAACTATCTGGTGTGAGGAAACACAAAAGTCAATTCCAAGGTCTCTACCCTATTGCATTATCCATCTGTCTCCAGTATCTCATGCCAAAAATATGCTCAGGCATAGGTGTGAATAATGTAGCTTCTCATTTTATTGTGATGATTTTGCACATGATGAAGCTTGAAAGACAGTACCTGTAGCTAGACTGAAGGAGCTGTAGTAGAGCTGTATACTTCCTTGAAAGACTGGTGAAATGATTAGCACTAAGTTGGCTTCCAGATGGACAAAATTTTCGATGACAGCTCCATCTAACTTGAAGGAGAGGAAAAGTATTCAGCTCCAAATAGCTTAGAGCAAGCTGAAAGAAGTTAAGCAATGGTTTTCAATTTCTTTTCCACTCCCAGTCAGTGGTATATTGGGAAGAAGTATGAGTACAACCAGATTCAGATTAGTTTATTGATATATATGCCAATGTACAAGGAAGATCATAGAGTTTACATGATACTTATTAATACAACAATACATGCAAAAGGAAGCACAAACACAATGGTGCAAACTTATGAAATACAAGGTCCAAAATAAACTTATTATCAAAGTACATATATGTCATTATGTACAGCCTTGAGATTTATTTACTTGTAAGCATACTCAATAAATCCATAATAGAATAATAACCACAGTAGAATTGATGAAAGACTGCACCAACTTGGGTGTTCAACCAGTATGCAAAAGACAAAGAACTGTGCAATATCTCGTTGGTCTGGCAAAGACTGAATAAGAGGTTGTTGTTGTGGCACCATTCTGCCTGATTTTCAGTCTCCATTCTACATACTGATTTGTCACCACCTTTGATGCAGCTTCTGAATATGGCATTGGAGCTGTGCTTAGCCACACAGTCATAAGTGTAAAGCGAGTAGAGCAGGGGTGCTAAGCACACAGCCTTGCAGTGTACCTGTGCTGATGGTGATTGTGAAGGAGATGTTGTTGCCAATCCAAACTGACTGGGGTCTGTAAGTGAGGATATTGAGGATCCAATTGCACAAAGAGTTTTTGAGGCCAGGGTCTTGAAGCTTATTGATTAGTTTTGAGGAGATGGAGTGTTTGAATGCCAAGCTGTAATCAATAAAGAGCATCCCGATGTTTGCATCTTTGCTGTCTAGATGTTCCATGGATTAAGTGATGAGCCTATGAGATGGCGTCTGCTGTGGACTTGTTGCACTGGTAAGCAAATTGGAATGAATCTAAATGACTTCTCAGGGGTTGATATGTTACATCACCAACTTCTCAAAACACTTCATCACCATGGATACATGTGCTACCAGATGACAGCTAATGAGGCAGATTACCACCTTCTACTTAGGCACTAGTACAAGTTGTCTACTTGACTGCCAAAGCAAGAGGTTAAAGATCTTAGTGAACATTCCAGACAGTTAAGCAGCACAAGTCTTTAGTACTTGGCCAGGTAGCCCATCTAGGCTGGATGCTTTTTGTGAGTTCACTCTCCTTACGTCACAATGAGGGGGGTGGCATTGGGAATGGACCCAAGTGCAAGACACAGACACTGAAGTACAAGGAACAGGACTTGACTAGAGTAGGGATCTGACAGGATACAGACAAAGAGCAGGGACAGGAACGCAGACTTGGGCTAGGACATGGACAAGACAGGAAACCCGGACAAGGAACTATGCACTAGGAGCACTTGGACTCCGTGCCAGAGACTGGACAAGGACCCAGACCCTGGGTCTTGCCTCAGGCTTGGTCCCCAGATCCAGGCAAAGACATGACATGACTACATGTCAGGATGTGGCTGGGGTCTAGAGGCTTGGGGCTGCAGGCTGGGGTCTTGGTCTTGAGGCTTGAGGCTGGGGTCTTGGTCTTGAGGCTTGAGCTTGGAGACAGGCCGGGGTCCTGAGGCTTGAGCTTGGAGACAGGCCGGGGTCCTGAGGCTTGGAATGTGGAGGCTGATAACTTGGAGGCTGGAGCTCAGAGACAGACTGAGAACTGTACATCAACACAGAGCCAGGACTTATCCTACGAAAAGCTGGGACTCATCTTTAACATGGGACTGGACAGTACATAGACATAGAGCTGGGACTTATCCTTAGACAAGCTGGGACTCAACTTTATCTCCACACCAAGGTGGGACAGGTCCATCCGTCGGGTAACGGCAGAACGGCCGGACTTACCCAACAGAGGCAAAGGCAAGACAAGACAAGACAGGAAACCGCGCCCTCCCCCCCCCCGCAGGGCAACAGCAGAATGGCCTGACTTACCCCACGGAGGCAAGGACAAGAAGAGACAAACACCAAAGAATGACAGACAGTTCCATCTCTGCATGGGGGTTGCTCCGAGTCCCAGTTCAGCCAGCAATCTCAGCTGGCTACGGAAACAGCCGGATCCCTACCTAGCTTGGAGTGGCTGGCAGCCACTCAGCTGGCCTGGAAAACAGCCAAATCCATACTGCAATGACAGCTCCAACTACCAACAGCAAGGCTCCATGAAGCGATGGTTCTCCAACGCGACCGAAAGATGACAAGTGGCCGCTCTAGCCTTCCACCAGAAGGTTGCTTCCAGGGAATCTTGACAAGACAAACCAGCCTCACACTCGACCCCAAGGCCACTTATATTCTAAGCCCCAAGATGGGAGTCAGGTGCCTATGATTAATTCAACCAAACAAGGGACAGCTGGATGACCGGGAGTCCTGAGTCCACGGACCGGCCCTTGAACTAGAATACGGACTTCACGGACCGCACCATGACACCTTAAGGCTGCTTGCACATTGGTCTCAGAGACTTAAATCACAGGATCATCAGAGTCTATGGGAGTTTGTGAAGGCTCTTCCGTGTTTTCACTGGCAGGCATTAAGCTCATCTGGAAGCAAAGCACTGTTGAAGCTTGGGTTGCTTGATATTACTCTATAAGAATAAAATCAGACCCTTCAGCAAATGATGTTGTGCTGAACTAATTAAATTCATAATTAAATGCGAATCTAAACTAATCCTAATGTCCATGTCCTTCCATTCTGTCCACGTTCATGTGCCTATCCAAAGGCTTCTGAATTTTCTATCCAAATTCTCTCTGTTCATGATCGCATTGGGATATAAATTTGATTAGCCTAATTCAATAGCATAGACCTTGAACTCTGAGGATCTTAATAACGTGACTATTTTTTGTTCAGTTAATGGGGTTGCTGGCAAGGGAGTCTAAGAGGCCTAGATTTCTGCAGGTGGGATTATATTCTTTGCTAATAATCAGGCCGATCATCCTTTCATCCCTGCTGATGTCATGCCTGATTTTACTAACTCTCCATTGTAATTTCCCTTACTAACCCTGCCTGGACTAACTTGTTAAATAACCATGTAAATCACTCTCTCTGACACTGTTGTTGAAGCATTATCGCATGCTGATAGCTTTTTGAGATCCTCTAACACTTCCCCTTATCACCTGGCATTGACTCAAAATCTCAACACATCAATCACTTCCATAACTTTCATCTCATTTCCAGTCTGTCATCTTAAGTTCCTCTCACAGCAAAAGCAATGTACCTTTAAATGAAAATTAGAACATTTTGTTTTCTCTGCACCTTCAAGTGTCCTTGGATTGTGATTCTATTGGCTAAAAAAACCATGTAGTGAGCTTGTTTCTCAAATAAGTAATAGTTTCACAGAAATTTAATTTTAAAGTACATTGTTACGAGGAATATAATTTCAAGGCTAAATTTTTTTTGGCAAGGTTGTGTGAGAAGTATGTACACTGGTCAGAACACCAGGGTATATCAGCCTTGTCTTGCCATAGGAACTTCCACGTTCATTTGAGAGAGCAGGTGTTTTAAGAAGGCAGCTCACCAACAAATCAATAGGGAAATAAGGAAATAGCAATAATTAATGGTTTCAATGCTGTTAATTGCTTACCATGAATTAATTAAAATAAATAGTTTCATAGATCCAGCATCCTGAATATTTGATTCTTTGGTGGCGACACTTCACAAATATCCAGTTGGAGTCTGATACTATAGAAATTTGGTGCAATTAAACAGTACATACTTGGATGCATAAGATAAGGAAACTAATTCTTGTTTGTGACGGCGACAGCAGAATTAAAAAAAAAATGTTTTTAGAATCGAGAAGAAGGATCATAGGTTCACATTCTGTGTATTCATCTCTATGATTTTTTTCTATATGCTCATGTATGAATGGGTTAAAGTTTTCTCTGAGTGCTGTGCAGTAAGAAAACAAACCTGGATGATTAACGTTTTTATGACATCTTCCTCTGGTTCTATGGAGATAAGAGCTGTATTCTTCATGCTGTTCAGTTATATTCCCCCAATGTTTATGCATAAGAAGAAAAAAACTAGAAATAAACACTTAGAAACACATTTGAATCTATTTTGAAACTTTAACAATGAGCTCAGAAAATATATTTACTTCAGTTTCTGGCTGTTTTGCCAGGATATGTCAATGACATTTTGAATTATGAAACATGTTGAAAGTTGAAAGAAAATTTATTATCAAAGTACATATTTGTCACCATATGCAACCCTGAGATTCATTTTTTGTGGGCATACACAGTAAATGCAAAGAAACATAATAGAATTAATGGAAGATGATGCATAAGATGGACAGACAACCAATGTAGAGAAGACAACAGACCATGCAAATACAAGAAGAAAAAAAAATAATCATAATCATAATAATTAATAAATAAGCAATAAATATCAAGAGCCCTTGAAAGAGAATCTATAGTTTGTGGAAACAGTTCAGTGTAGGGGTGAGTGAAGTTGAGTGAAGCTGTCCTACTCAAGAGCCTGTGAGATTCAAGAGTCTGATGGTTGAGGGTCAATAACTGTTCCTGAACCTGTTGGTGTGGGTCTTGAGACTCCTGTGTGTCCTTCTGGATGGCAGCAGTGAGAAAACACCATGCCATAGTTGGCATGGGTCCTTGATGATGGATGCTGTTTTCCTGTGACAGCATTTCATGTAGATGTACTCAATGGTGGGGAAGGTTTTACCTGTAATGAACTGGGCCATGTCCATTACATTCTGTAGGCTTTTCCATTCAAGGTTATTAGTGTTTCCATACTAAGCCATGGTGCAACTAGTCAGTGTGCTCTGCACCATACATCTATAGAAGTTTGTCAAAGTTTTAGAGGATATGCCAAATCTAGACAAACTTCTACGAAAGTAGAAGTACTGCCATGCTTTCATTGCAATGGTACTTACATGCTGGACCCAGGACAGATCCTGTAAAATGATAACACTGAGGAATTTAAAGTTGCTGATTTTTGCCACCTCTGAACCCCTGATGAGGACTGGTTCATGAATGTCTGGATTCCTCCTCCTGTAGTCAATAATCAGTAAGATTTTCTATCTTCCTCCTACATGCTGATTGGTCACCATCTTTGATTCAGTCAAGGCCAGTGGTATCATCAACAATCTTAAATGTGGTATTAGGGCTGTGGTTAGCCTCACAGTCGTAAGTATAAAGTGAGTTAAGTAGGGTGTTAAGCACATGCCTTGTGGTGCACCTGTGTTGATGGTGATTGTGGTGGAAATGTTGCTGCCAACCTGAACTAACTGGGGTTTGCAAGTGAGGAAACCAAGGATCCAATTGCACAAGGAGGTATTGTGGTCAAGACCTAGGGTCTATTGATGAGTTTTGAAGGAATTATAGTATTGAAAGCAGAGCTGAAGTTAACAAAGGGCATTCTGATGTATGCATCTTTGTTGTCCAGTTGTTTCAGGGTGAAATGAAGATCAAATGAAATGGCATCTGCTGTGGACCTGTTGCACAGGTAGGCAATTTGGAGTGGATCCCAGTCACTTTTCAGGCAGGAGTTGATATGTGTTATCATTAACCACTCAAAACACTTTGATACAGTGCTACTGGAGGCAGGTTACCATGTTCTTCTTAGGCACTGGTATAATTGATGACTATTTGAAGCAGGTGGGTACCTCAGACTACTAAGCAAGAGTTTAAGGATGTCAGCAAATCTCCACCCAGTTGATCAGCACAGGCCTTGAGTACTCAGCTATGTACCCCATCTGGGATGGATGCTTTCCAGGAGTTTAGCCTCCTGAAGGATGCTCCTACATCAGTCTCAAGGACTGAAATCACAGGGTCATCGGCGGCTGCAGGGGTTTGTGAAGGTATATCCATGTTTTGATGGTCAAAAACAAGTATAAAAGGCATTACGTTCATCTGGGAGCAATGTCTTATTGTCACCTATATCACTTGGTTTCAACTTGTAAGAGGTGATACTGCTCATGAATGGAATAATACGCATTCCTAATCATCGTATATCTGTGGTCGAGTGCGTTGGGATCCCTTGAGCTTTAGGTAACATGTGGATGATAGTTAGGCAGAGGTTTCTTCAAATAAATTTAACTGAAGTCCCTGGCCATGATTAACGTAGGCTCTTTCTTGGTTGCTGATCTTGGCAGTCAACACCTTGAGTGCCTGCTTAACATCGACCTATGGCAGTATATAAACTGCATTCAGTATCATGGAGGAGAACTCTTATGTTACATAGAATGGATGGCACTTAATCATTAGATGTTCTAGGTTAGGGAAGCAGAGTGCAACAAGACTATCACGACACATTTTGGATTACTTGATTGGACCAGTTAAACCTTGAAGTAAACTATGACTTTAAACCTAATGCATTCAGCAAAATTGGTTCTTCTTTCTTATTGCAATTTCATTTGTTTCAAAATACTGTTCAACTTGCCCAGTATATAAAATCCATTTATCTGTTGTGTAATCAACCTGTCTATACTTTCCGATGTAGCCAGTCATTTCTGCTTTTTTAAATAATCATTATCACCCAATAGTCACACTTTATGAACGCATGAACTCTTCTGTTTTCTGTCATTTTTTTAACTCAACTGTCTCTGCATGTTCTTGGCAGTGGTTTCTTTTTTACCCACCGTTCCTCGCTTTTTAACAGCAAAACTGTTAATGTTTCAAGTCAGAGGCTATTCATCAGACCTGAGTATGAGAGATAACAAGTGAATTTTTGGGTTGCAGAGAGTGTGGGAGGAGCAATGGATAAAACAAAGGGAATATCTCGAATGGGGAATGGGCAGAGTTACTTTGTGGAAAACTGTTGATAAAATCATCTGTTAATAGATTACTGAGATCTAGAGGGACTGAAAACAAGGGGGGCATGTAGAAGTATGTGAATGTAAGTTCGTGCTGTGGAATATACCCTTTAGATCAGGGAATATCAATGAAGAGAGGAAAACTGGATGAATATTACAGATTGACAACTAAGAGTAAAACTAGCCATTTCTTATACAAAAAACACCAAAGACAAATTACCTGTAACATGTCCAGAAGGAATATTTCATGCTGTTCCTCATGCTTATGAATGATATTGGTGTAAACTGCAGAAAGATAGGTCAGAATGGAAGTGTGAATGAGAATTAAGATAACTGGCCCCTGGAAACAGAAGGAAGATACTCCACAAAATGTGACCCAATCTGTGCTTGGTTTCACCAAAGCAGATGAAACCTATTGTGAGCACTGAATGCTATTCATAGCTGGAAGAAGCACAAGTTAATTATTGTTTCACATGAAAGAGGCAATACCTGCTCTTCTATTTCATCACTTCTCACTTGGTGCATCTCCTGCTGTTCAATGGAAAAGTGTAGTGTATAGGGGATGATTAACACAGTTGGAAGACAGACCATACTTTTAGTGATGGAAGCTTACTGAAGACTGTGGAAATAGTGAAGGATGATCTGCTGCATATAGAGTCTAGAGTGATGTAAGGCAAAGACCATGAGACCCGTCCAAAAGAGGGGGTGAGTGAAAAGGAGCAGAAAATAGTTCAGCAATATCATTGGTTTTGTCAGCTCTGGAAGAAGAGAAGACATTGTTAAAGGTAAAGGAAGATACCTCTGAAACATCTGTGCAATTGGACTCATCATTGTAGCAGACAGAATGGAAATGGAAGAACTGGAAGAATGGAATGGAGTCCTTACAGGAGGCAAGGTCAGAGGAAATATAGTTGAGGTGGCTGTGGGAGTATGTATTTGATGTTTTATTTCACTGATATACCACTGAGTTGGAGATTGAGGCATCCAGAACAGGAAAGGAAGAGTCAGCGATGGAGCATGTGAAGATATGAGCAGGATGGAAATTCCCAGAAAGAAAGTGAACCTCTGAGTTCTGTATGAGTGCAGGAAGCGGCAAAAATGTACCAATGAAGGAGGGTCTGAGTAGGACTGAAACAAGGATTGCTTCGCATATTCCAGTAAAAATTAGGCTTTCCTGGGTTAAGAAAAGTTCTGTTTGGTATCAAGATTTATAGACCATGAATAGAATAGGGTAGTTCTTACTTCTTGAAACTGCTGCTTCTCCATAGAAATATAAATCAGGGGAGCTTTTTAATGGAGACACTGAACTAATATCACTCCATGTACACCTACACTCGAGATTAAATTACCCCACTCCGATACATTTGTTTTCCCTTTATTTTGAAATGTGCTAGATTACATTATAAATAAATAAATCTTTCTTTAATTATGGAGCCATGTTTCCACAACTGCTGCACTTGGAAAATAATTTGTCTCGCAGTCCAATTTACACTGCTTATTTACTCAGCCTGGTAGATGATATTTTCTTTTGAACTCCAGTAGCAACAATCAACATCACTTTAGCATTCATTTTTCAGCCAATGCTGAAACACATCTCTTATTAACTTAGAGCTGTGATGTGATGCCAGTGTTTTTTCTGCTTGGAAGGAATGTTGCCTTCTACATCATTAAATGGGGTCATGCAACCCTGTGTCTGCTTGCCACTCATGTCATAGTTAAAGTTATGCTGTGCATTGTTCCAGAAATATTCCCTCAGTTACAGAGAGAGGTGTTGAGACCCAAAAAGGACAGATGGATAAACTGCCCTTGTTGGGTCTTAACACCTTTCTCTGTAACTGAGCCTTGACAGAAAGGTCTCAAGCAATCTGTGTTGTCAGAAACATCTCTAGCTCCATCACGCTGAGGACCAGCAATACCCATGGAGGATTGCTCAGCCCATTGCTGACACATGACTGCACTGCTAGATCCAGTTCAAACTAAATCATCAAGTTTGCTGATGACACAACGGTGACTGGCTTCATTGACAATGATGAGACGGTGGAGAGAGAGGAGGAACAGCAAACACAACAACTTGAGTTTCATTGTGAACAAAACCAAGGAGATGATTGTGGAAATTAGGAAGATCCAGGCCGATCACTCCTCACTGGACATAAATAGATCCTCTGTGGACAGAGTTAGGAGTGCCAATTTTCTAGGAGTGCTCATAATGGATGATCTCACCTGGTCCCTCAACATCACCTGTTTGGTCACTGCAATGTCTCCACTTCCTAAGAAGAATGAGGTGAGTGAGGCCCTCCCTTCCCATTTTAACCATTTTTTACAGTAATGTCACTGCAGCTGCCTCACAGTCTGATATGCGAATTGCAAGTCATCTGACCACAAGTCCCTACAAAGAATTGCAAAGCCAGCTGAGGGGATCATTAGGGTCTCTCTTCCACCCAGAGAACTGCATATACAGGGTCCTTAGCATTGTAAATGATTCCTTCCATCAGTCCAGCAAACCCTTTGACCTCTGCCATCAGGCAGGAGGTACTGTAGCATTAAGACAAGAATTGTAAAGATGGGAAACAGCTTCATCTTCCAGGCTGTTTGACTATTGAATACCCTGCCACCACACAAATCTCATTATGTATGAAGTGCCAGTGGCCTTATCTTGCTTACTTTTTAACTTGAGTCATAAGTGCATTTACTTATTTGTGGTAATGCTTCTTTACGTGTTGTATGTGTAAGTTATAGATGGTGTACTGTGCACGTTGGTCTGGAGGAATATTGTTTCATTTGGCAGTATACATGTGTATGGATGAATATCAATAAACTGAACTTGAACTTGATACTTCTGATTTCCCAAATGAGTATGGGAAGCTAACCTTGTGATGGAATGTAAGCCCATCGCTGTTTGTCAGCATGTGGAAGAGGCCATTAAACTGTCCATTACCGACACTCTGGTGACATAATTTCATTTATTTATAGGTAATAGACATGGAGACACCAGGTGGAAATTATTGGTTGTGTCATTTTCTTGGGGTGGAGATTGGCATCATACCTCAACATCTGGATGTCCATGTCAATCATCTGGATAAAAATAAAAAGTGGAATATATTTGGAGCCCTGGAGTCAGGCTCATGCTGCATGACAGACCCTTAAACCCACTGAGTACACACAGAGCATCCACATTATTCCAACACTAATCCAATCTTATTTTATTCTCCCCACATCCCTATCATCTCTCCACCTCAATCTCCATCCTCCTGCCCCAGATTCCACTCTAGTGGCAACTTAGTGTGGTCAATTAACTTATGAAACAGAAAACACAGGGGACCACAGGTGTCGGATTCTGGTGCAACAAACAATCTGTTGGAGGAACTCAGCTGATTGAGCAGCATCACTGGGAGGGGAAAAAATTGTTGGTGTTTTGAGTCCAAACCCTGATTCATATCTTATGAAACAAATGATTAAAAATGTCTTCATTTGATCATTTTCCCAAAATATCTCAAAACTCATGGTGTACTCTGTGCACACAATCACATGGCACATCATGTGTATAAAATTAATCTCTCCATCCTTCTTTACCCAGAGTTCCTGACTGAGCCAGAGATCCCATGTAATGAATGGAAACTCACTTTCAATAAAGGATAATTTAGCACGTACATGATCATTGAAGGAGATCAGTAACATTGGATTGACCGCATAAGCATGTCTATGGGCAAATCAGATTTGCAGATAGAATATATCAAACATTTGGAATATTTTCTCCTCCTGTTAGCACCAACAAGAAAGGAATTCAGAATTTAGAATTTGTTTATCTGTTCTTTCGACTTCATGGGCAGTTGTTCAGTTTTGTGAATTACTTAATTCCAGTCCAGGAGTTTGAGTTATGAGGTAGCTCTTAATGCCAATATGTAAACCGCAGATTCGTCAATGGATGAAATCAGGTGTCACCAAAGGAGTGGTGGATGGATATTTTATAAAATGGTGTATTCCTTCATAGAATAGGACGGGCTCCTACATGCTCCAAATGCATAGTGTTTTAAGTTATTAATACCATCCCTTCATCACTTTGAGTGGTCAAATGCCAAAAATTCCCAGCATTAGTTAAGACTGTTGCATCCTCTCAAGGAACCTTTGAGCATAAATGTACAGGTATCTTTTCCTACATTTACCTGGTAATCTCTGCCCATGATAGAGCTTAAAATAAAACATCTGCTTCAGAAATCTGGAGTGCCCAGAATTACTGACTGTGAGTAACTAGGCCTCAGTGCTGAAGATGTTGAACTAAGAAAGGGCAGGAACATTGGTTCAATTGTCCTCCTAATGTACTTAACGGACTTCTCAGTGACAGCATTAGCAGTATCGTTCCTGCACCTTGAGGTGCTCGCTGTATATATTTCTGGACTAAGAAGGCAAGATTAGGGCAGAAATGCTCAACATTCCCACAATAAGCCCTCTGTGATCATCAGGTAGATCATATCTGTCCAGCAGTAGAGCTACTAGGACTTGATGTTTCAATCCCTATTTTAATTTGGCACTCTCGATGTTGACAGTGGGCTTGGAGTGGTGACAAGGAGGGAGGGTAGGTACGTCTTTGGGGTCATCAGGTGGGCACCCTCCTTCTTTGACATTTCGTTGATAAGCCCACGATGTCTCCAGAGGGCTCAACAGTGCTACTTGGCGTTCCAGATATACCCCCCTCAGTTCCATACCCTCCTGTCTTTATCTTGCAGCCCAGTTGTTGTCTTTCCTTTTAATTCAAATCCAATTGCTGCTTTCTTCTGCTGCATTTGACAAGGACTTGATTGCTTGTTGGAGGGAGTGACCCCTCACCCCCATCTTCTTCAATAGACTGGTCATAGATGTAGCAACGAATCCCCTGCATCCCACTTCTACAGGGAAAATCTTGGTCTTCCAGCCGTTCTGGGCAACTTCTGTTGCCAGTGCAGAGTACTTGGTCTTTTTCCTCTCACAAGCTTCTTCGACACCATCTTCCCATGCTACTGTCAATTCCACAACATATGCCAGCTTGGCTGTTGTGGACCACAGGACCATGTCTGGCCGGAGTGTTGTAGCCGCAATATCTGGGGGAAACACAAGCTTTTTTCCAAGTCCATGTCCATTTTCCAATCCCGAGCAACCTGCAGAATGCTTACATCTTTTGATGTTATATGCTGCTCTGGAGGTTGGCCTGCTGGTACAAATTGTGTGATGTGGATATTTCTTGCCGAAGTTTGTGGGAGAGCATTTGTGGTGATTTGCCTCTGTTCCAAGATTGATGCCAGCTGTCTGAAAACTTGGTTATGTTGCCAAGTATACTGCCCCTGGGTGAGGCTCGTGGTGCATCCTGTTAAACTGTGCCTTAATGATCCAGGTGCTTGACAAAGAGAGCAAGCAGGGTCTTCTACCCACCACTGGTTCAGGTTCTGGGGTGTGGGTAGGAGGTCATAAGTGGCTCTGATGACAAAACTTAGCCGAGATCCCTCCATCTCCCAGATGTCACGCCAACTAAGTTTCCTCTTTTCCAGGCTGTCCCAATTAGTCCAGTAGCCTTGACTGGTCATTGAGACGGCCCTGGCGTGTCGCTCTGCCTCCTCTTGTCTTCTCAACTCCTCCACCACGAGTTGTCTTTTCTGCACTGATGTTGCCTTGTGCCATTGAGGAGCCTTTGGGACGATCCCGAGCCTGGCTCTCCCATGTTGGACTTGGCCAACCACATCCCTGAGGCGAAGAGCTGACTTAGCACTCTGAACGGCTTCAGATGGGGTCCACTTCCTCCCCATTGCTACACGGGGGGGGGGGGGAGGGGGTGCGCTGTTCAAATAACAGTATCTTCAGATTCAGTGAGGGTCATGACCAACCTTGCTTTGGTGCATTTGAATTCTTCCACAAGACTTGCAATTGGTAATTTCAATTTGTCGTTTCCATACAGTCCAACAGGACTTAAGCATCGTGGAAGTCCAAGCCACTGTTGTGAATAATGTTGTTAACCTAAACCAAAGCTGATTATATGCAGTTCCAAACAACTTTCCACTGAATGGCTTAATTCAACTTGATTTTCAACTGTGTCTTCAATACAGGACACTAATGGTGTTCTTGAGATATATCAAATACTGAACATTATTTTATTTGAAAGAATCAAGAACAATGGAACATAATTTTTGAATTGGAACTGAGCCAATCAGAAGCAAAATCCAAAAGCAACGTAACGCGTAGTGGCTTGGGATGCTTAGTCAACTGCAGCTCTCAAGTGGTGGATAAATGGAGCTGAAGTATAGGTCAGCCACGGTCTAATTGAAAAGTAATGTAGGCCACTCAGGGTTAGTTGTTTACCTCTGTTCCACTCTCGCGGTGTTCAGTCTTTTAGTAGCAGATATCCAATATCAGTCAAGTGCACAGGAATTGAATAATTTCTCTTTCCTAATCTTAGGATCCTAAATACATTGATACAAATTAACTGTGTTCTGCATCTGCTTACTAACTCCTTTTGCTCAGCTGTCATACATTCTAACAATGAAAAACTATAAGATATTCAGTGCAGGAGAATATCCAGCACTCCACTAACCACTCCCAGGTCCACAACTGACCCCACAGTTATGTACTACCTGTTGTTTTGGAAAAACATTTGTAAGATTTGGCTTTCAACAACAGATTTAAAAATCAATCTCAGTAATATAGGCAATGGCACAACATTCTATACTGCAACAGCCCTCTGAATGCAGCAATCTCTGTAAAATTCCTGAGGTCACTAAAGATGCTCTTTAAATTCAGCAATCTTTCTGTCCTTTAGAAGCAACTTTGAGTTTATGTTTCCTCACCACTAGTATGTTAGCTGGGTGAACTAAGAGGAGTGGAATGTTTGTGGAGAGAGTTAAAAGAAAGTGATCAGTAATGCTTTTATCTATGTTTGAGCTAATTTAGAGACATTATTATCCAATTCACTGAAGTTACACTAGAAAATATTTGTATAGTTTCTAGTTTCCACAATTTTTTACAGCCTAATACAGAACAGTCAACAATATTGCATAAAACCTCTTACTTACATGAAAATAAATGAAAAACTTTCACCTCTTAATAAGACACAGATTAATGACTATTATATGATGAAGAGTGCTTTGGGCATCCTCCTTTATATTGTATTGATTTATCGTTGTCATTTCAAATTATTTTGCAAGCATCAGCAAACCAGATGTTAGATACTAACCAGATACTTTGAAGTAGATTCTGTATCATTTCAACGTTTTGGCCACAAATAAATCAATCTTCTTTCTAAAAAAGGAATCATATTTCTGAGATGGTACCTATTTTTCATTTCACTTTCTTTAGCAAATCATAGCCAGCCAAAGGCTTTTAGGTAATTTCTAAGGGTTGATTAATCAAACAAATAGAAGTTCTTTGTGTTACTGCATCTAAGTCTGTGTGTGTGTGAAAAAGCTTGAGAAACAGACACAGAATGAGAAAGCGAGAGTGAGGCAGGCAGACAGACAATTAGACTAACAGACAGAGACTGAGACTGTGTTTATGTGCGGGACCAGAGTTACCTATAAAGCAGATTTAATAGGGAGAATATCCTTTCCTCCAAAAAAGGACATTTTTAAACCAGCTGGGTTTTTACACAGCTTGACAGCCTCATGGTGACTCTTATTGATACTGACTTTCAAAATATCCATTTTTATTCTAAGTTCTAATGAAGTTCTTAAGTTGCCAATTTGGGATTTGAACTCTTATTCTCCGATTTATTCATAATTTATTAAAAATATGCATAGAAACGGAACCACAACAATGAATTACCCAGCCTCAAAAGAGCTAATATGAAACTACTTATTTTTTATGAGTATGCAGTTAATGTTAAATCATTATTTAAATTGCTATCCCTCATTTTTGTTGTCTAACTATTTCAGAAAGGTATCAGTTGCAAGTGCATATGGAGCACGAGATCAGACAATGAAAGCAACATTTCCAAATCCAACAAAACCTACATACACATATAGCACAGACCTCAGTTTAGGTAGCACTCACTGGTTTACTGTTTATCTTGCTTAATGACCACCTCTGCTCGTTATGGAGATTTAATACAACATTAAATTAACCTGCCGTTGCTTTAGTATGGATTACAGATTCAGTATAGTCTGAGTCTGCTGTCTAGACCATCTGAAGCAGCTAAGACTGATGCAGAATAATCACTTTCAACTTAACTCATAAAAAAATTGACGCTTTGATTATGTTTTGTCATACTTACTGGGTTAGTTTCCTTCCAGCAGTCAAGGGATATCCGTGAATATAAATAATGAGCTACCATTTTTTCAGTAAAGCTGAAAGGGCCAACATATTTAGTCAAAAACAACTTTGGAATTTAATTGGAACTTTAATCACTTAAACTTTTCCAGGCTGCCTAACCTCTCTATTTTTTTTTTAGTTGCTATTATTTTCATTTCTTCTCAGCTCAAGCTGATAAAACCTGAAGCATGGTAAGCACACTTATTTCTCAATTGCTTGGAACTTTTGGATTATTCTAGTGGTGTTTACTATTATGGCTTTCTGGAAATTTACTGTGTAGCTCTAATTGTTTAATGCTATTATATAGTGCCTTTGGGATAACACCAGTTGTAGATATTACTATTGGGACAATATATACCCTGTTCATATTCCACAATCTTTCAATTTCCTCTTTTAATTCAGCATATTTCTGATGTTTTTCACTTACTGATTTCTCTAAGTTATGTGTGTTTGGAATGGCTATATCTATTAAGTAAGCTGTTCTGGCTTGTTTATCCTGTAATATTATATCCAGACAGTTATAATGGATTGTCCCATCTGTAATAATGGATGAGTCATAATATAATTTGTCCGACTCTAATATAAACAGTGGTTCAGGCTTGTATTTATAGTAAGGTATGTGTCTTTTATGGGTTTATATTTTAACCTGCGACTTTAGTGAAAATTGTTTGCCAATTGATGATGCCTGTGTAAGTTTAAGATTGAGTTAAACTGCTGCAGGATCCTTCTGATTGTTTCTGGTTTCTCTTGGTATTTTCTGCATTTATCATCTTGAATTTATTGATCTTTTATGTGTTAATCACTCTGTTCTGTATTGAAACAAGGAACCCCTCTTTTTCTGAGCAAGAGGTCTCCTTTCGATACTTTCTTGTTTACATTTAGTCTGCTCAGATTGTCGGGATGTCTTCTATGGAGGGTCATGCTCTTCCATTGGTTAACTTTTTCTTCTGCAGTGATAATTCCCAAGTTCGTTTTTCTGGGATGTGCTTTCATTTAATTTTGTGGTGTGTATTTCTTATCGGAATTACATATGCTCTCGTGGAGTGAGAATTCTGGGTTTGTGGATGAAGGTAGATCCTCAGAAGTCTTATCTGACTGTTGTGTAATTTTTTTTCTGTCTGTTAATCCTCTTCCTCCTGCTGGCCTAGGTAGTGTTAATCTAAGTATGTTCAAGTGTACATCGTGTTTTCTAAAAATTTCAGTTCTTATTTTTCTTTGTAAATTTTCCAGATTGGTTTCAGACTAAGATATGATAAAATATATGTTACTATGGGTATAGTGAAAGTGTTTATTGCCTTATTATATTTTTACTGTTGAGCTCTGTTTGGCAGATTTTCATAAGCCTTAAAATAAATTCTGTTGAAAGTTTCCCCTTTATCACATTACGATCTATTTTCTTTGCTTGTTGATATCCTAGATATTTATAGGTTTATATTTATCCATCAATTGTTTTGTATCCTGCTGTTCTGTTTTATTATATTCTACAGGTTCTATTACACATTTCTTTATGTTTAATGTTCTGCATTTATCAAGTCCAAAGTTCATGTTTATATCTTTCTAAAATAGTTCTACTATTCATATTAATTGTTTTAGCTTTACTGATGAAGCAGTGTATAATTTCAAATAGGGGTATAGGGGGTGTGTCAAGGTACAATTCATTTGGTTGTCTCTGATTTGATACCCTATTTTTGTCTGATTCAGTAAATTAAAGTGCAGTTTTAAGCTAGACAAAACCATGTTAGGTGACTCCGTTTATTTTGTTAATGGTGGCTGTTTTTTTTTGATAGGGTGATTATCGTATGCCAATGCTTCATCAGATGTTGTAGGAACTTCACAAATACTGGGTGTAGTTTAACAACTTCTACTAACCATGAGCGTGGGACAGAATCAAAAGCTTTTTGGTAGTCAATATAACAATATGAATGAATTCTGCTTTCCCACCAAGTTTGATTCAGAATTACAAAATCAATTTATCAGCTGTTTTTTACATCCATTCGTACCCTTCTGCCATACTTTTGTAAGTATACTGTGGTTATCCAAGTGAGTGGTGATTAGTTACGAGATGCATGATGTTACAATTTTAAATACAGTTTGTAAACAAGTATTAGGATGATATTTTGATGGGACATTTGTGATTCCTCCTTTAGGTAAGAGGTATGTTTTACCCTCTGTCAAAAATTCAGGCTCTTTTTCAGGATTTTTAAGAGAATTTCTGATACATATTAATAGGTACAGATGAAATCATGAACATATTTAATACAAATAATTATGACGATTATTACTGCTGGTAATTTTCTAGTTGTGGCCATCTTTTATAACTGTTTTTAGCATTTCCATTGGAACTTGAGGTAATTGCATGTCTTCAATGATGTGTTCTTTTTCCTCCCTAAACCAGCATGTTCCTTGACTGTGCATCACCATGTTTGATCAGATATTAGACCAAAAGTTAATTATGTTTGTTGGTAATTCTGTGCTAGGTTTGATGACAGATTAGTGCATTGAACTTAGTTTCAATATCCTGCATAAAACTTTTTCATTCTTCCTGACCAACTAATTCGTTTTCCTTCATTTGGCACATTTCACATATGAATTCAATCTGGTTTTGCATGCACCGAATTTTTATTTTGGTGTGTCTATATATTCTATAATGCTTTTGTTAGGTTGGTCGTATCTTGTATGTACTTTATATTTCCTTAGCTTTTCTCTTAACTTTCCTGCTTGTGTTTTCCATTTCATACACCATCAGGCAGGCTACTTCTGCTCTTAAGGTTGCACTGGACTGCTATTAATGCTGTGCAGCATATTATTACGCGTAGTTCTTCAAGTGTTTCTACTTCTGCTGCACCTAGGTTCAACTCAAGTAGCAGCAGTATTCTCAATGGATACGATTAAATATTCCCGTTTCAGCCTGTTACAGCCGAAAATCACAACTGCTTTCAAGGTCAGTGCAATCAACAAAGATGTCTTAATGCGTTTAAACAACGGACTATCGCTGTTTAAAACCGACGGAAACAACATCGATTGTGGTCGGAAGTGGCCATGGAGGACACCTCAGAGGAAGCGCGGCCATAGATCAAGTTTACAAGTGAGTTTAAGGAACCGGGGTTTTAAACTCCCTTTACTGACTATCTTGCTGGCGAATGTGCAGTCTCTGGTGAATAAAATCGATGATCTCAGAGCCAGGGTGCTGAATCAGAGGGACATTAGGAACACGTGTGTCCTTTGTTTCAAGGAAAACTGGTTAACCCCTTCCGTACCAGATGCAGCGATTGAGATCGACTGGTTTACTAAACACTGTCAGGATATATCTATAGAGTCTTTCAAAAGCAGAGGTGGAGGAGTATGCCTCATGATCAACTCTTCTTGGTGCACAAATATATCAGTGCTGTCCCAATTCTGCTCACCAGACCTGGGATATTTAGCTTTTTACCTACCATGGGAGTTCTCTGGGGTCATTTTGGTAGCAGTTTACATTCCAGCTCAGGCCAATGTCAAGCAGCCTTTAGATGATCTGAGTAATGGGATCAACATGCATGAAGCAGCGCACCCTAACGCCTTCCAACATTGTTTTGGGAGATTTTAACCAGGCCAGTCTGAAAAAATTCACTAAGCAACTACTAGCATCAACAGATCACTTGCAACGCCAGAGGAAACAACACACTGGACCATTGCTACACCACCATCATACCGTGCTATTCCATGCCCTCACTTTGAGAAGTCTGATCGTCTAGCAGTACTTCTACTCCCTAATTCTACACAGAGACTGAAGACTGCAGCACCAGTAGTGAGGACAAAGAAGTTTGGACAAGGGAAGCACAGGAGCGCCTACAGGACTGATTTGAATCAGTGGACTGAACTGTATTCAGGGATTCATCTTTGAATCTGGATGAGTATGCTGCTGTTGTTAACGACTTCATTAAAACCTGTGTGGATGAGTGTGTGCCTACAAAGACTTACTGTACATTCCCAAACCAAAACCCTTGATAAACCAGGAAGTATGTCATCTGCTGAAGGCTAGACCTGTGGCATTCATGTCTGGTAACCCAGGCTTGTACCAGAAAACCAGATATGATTTGCCGAAGGCTATTTCAAGGGTGAAGAGACAATTTCGATCAAGGTTGAAGACGACATCAGATGCACGACAACTCTGACAGAATCTGCAAGACATTACTTCCTACAAAGTGAAACTCAATAGTATGAATGGCAGCAATGCTTCACTACCAGATGAACTCAATGCCTTCTATACACGCTTTGAAAGGGAGAACATAACTACAGCTGTGAAGATCCCTACTGCACCTGATGACCCTGTGATCTCTGACTCAGATGCTGATGTTAGACTGTCTTTAAAGAGAGTGAACCCTCGCAAGGTGGAAGGTCCCGAAGGAGTACCTGGTAAGGCTCTTGAAACCTGTGCCAACCTATTAGCGGGAGTATTCAAAGACATTTTCAATCTCTCACTGCTACGGGCAGAAGTTCCCACTTGCTTCAAAATTGCAAAAATTATACCAGTGTCTAAGAAGAATAATCTCGGCTGCTTTAATGACTATCGCCTGGTAGCACTCACATCCACAGTGATGAAATGCTTTGAGAGGTTGGTCATGACTAGACTGAACTCCTGCCTCAGCAAGGCCCTGGACCCATTTCAATTTGCCTATCATCACAATAGGACAACGGCAGATGCAATCTCAATAGCTCTCCACACGGCTTTAGACCACCTAACAACACAAACACCTACGTCAGGATGCTGTTCATCGACTATAGATCAGCATTTAACACCATCATTCCCACAACGCTGATTGAGAAGTTGCAGAACCCTCTGCAATTGGATCCTCGACTTCCCAACCGGAAGACCACAGTCTAGGGCATGCCCTTTTCTCACTGGTACTATCAGGCAGGAGATACAGAAGCTTGAAGGCACACACTCAGCGATTCAGGAACAGCTTCTTCCCCTCTGCCATCTGATCCTAAATGGACATTGAAGCTTTGGACACTACCTCACTTTTTAAAAAATATACAGTATTTCTGTTTTTTGATATTCAATATACATAATTGATTTACTTGTTTATTTACTCGTTAACTGCTAAGTTAACAAATTTCAGGTCACTAACAATATTTGCAAATTTTGATGATGTATTTTGATTTGGTGTAAGGTCTTCTTGTTGGGTCAGTGCCTATGTATTCTGTTAGTATGTTGTTAAATGTTAGGATAATTTTGTCTGGAAGCTCAACTTTGTCATCTGCATTCTGCTAGGGCTCTACATCTGTGTTGTTTCTATTACTGTCAGGTTGTTGAAGTAATTCTATTTTCATTAGCGCTTCGGCTGGTGCCATAACCGAGGATCTCACGTGGTCTGTACATATCGGCTGTGTTCACCTCAGATGGTTGAAGAAGTTTGGTATGGCCCCCCCAAATTCTGTCTTTAGGGGCACAATTGAGAGCATCCAGACTGGCTGCAAAACTGCCTGGTATGGGAACTGTACTTCCTTCAGTCGCAGGATTCTGTAGAAAGTGGTGCAACAACCCAGCACATCTGTAGATGTGAACTTCCCAGTATTCAGGACATTTACAAAGACGGGTGTGTAAAAGGGGCCCGAAGGATTATTGGGGACCCGAGTCACCTCAACCACAAACTGTTCCAGCTGCTACCATCTGGGAAACAGTACCACAGCATAAAAGTCAGGACCACAGGCTCTGGGACAACTTCTTCCACCAGGCCATCAGACTGATTAATTCATGCTAATGCAACTGTATTTCTATGTTATATTGATGATCCTATTGCACATAATATTTATTATAAATTACTATAATTGCTTTTTGCGCATTTGAATGGAAACAAAACATAAAGATTTTTACTCCTCATGTATTTGAAGGATGTAAGTAATAATTCAATACAATCTTCATTATTTTCTTATAGAGCATTATTGTGGTCTTTAGATTGGTTTCTTGTGCTGCTCAAGTTTTATTTGGTTTAATATGTCTGCATGGATTAGGTTATTTTTGATTATTATTCTGCATTAATCTGTTATTCATTGTGCATTTTCTTGCATGAAGGAATATTGTGCTATAAACTTTTGAAGCTTGTTCCTGTATGCTGTCATGTCAGTGTTAAGTTCTGTTACTCGATAACATACGTGCATTATGAATGTGTTTACTTCTAATGACTATTTGCATATCTGTCCTTCTATTATTATTTAGGTAAAATTAATTTTTCAATAGGTTTCAAAAGCCAAAATACTAAAAATTCAATGTACTTTGGTCTAAGGGTATAGTAACTGATTAATATTCGTTATTGCAAATAGTTAAATATAACTTCAACTTCAGATTCTCATTCCATTTTGCTTTTAAAGTTTTAACTAAGGAATGAAAGAACAAATTGCTTCACAAATATACTGATTTCATCACACTTATTAGAGAGGACACATTAAAACATTCAGCTGATCTTGTAAAAGCCTTTAGCTTTTTTTGCAGTTCTTTGCAATACATTTATCAATAAGTTTAAACTATCAGGTAGATCAGGTGCCAGAAAAAAGTACTGCATAAATTCCATTGTTAACAGTAGTCTCATGCAGAAAGCTTAGCTAGATCTTAGAAATGAATGGACAAATGGGCCAGGAGTTTAAAAAAAACAATATTTATTGAAATTCATATTTTCACTTATATTCAAAATCAGAATCTGAAACAGAATCAGTTTAATATCACTGGTATATGTCATGAAATATGTTAACTTTGCAGCAGCAGAAGAATGGAATACGTAGTAATAGAGAAAAAACCTGTGAATTGCAGTAAGTATATAATACACAATCGTTAAACTAAATAGTGAAAAACATAGAAATTAAAACATTGTGAGGTAGTATTCAAGGATTCAATGTCCATTCAGAAATCAGATGGCAAGGGGGGAAGAAGCTGTTCATGAATCGTTGAGAATGTGCTGTTAGGCTTCTATTCCTCCTTCCTGATGGTAGCAATGAAAAGAGGGCATGTCCGACAACTCTGCAGTTTACTTCAGTCCTATGCAGTAGGCTCGCCACCCTCCCCATGCCAGATGGTGATGCAACTAGTTAGAATGCTCTCCACAGTAGCTCTGTAGAAACTTGGAAGTGTTCTGGGGGTCATACCAAATCTCCTCAGACTCCTAATGAAATATAGCTGCATAGATATGTTGGGTCCAGACTAGGTCCTTAGAGATATTGACACCCAGGGACTTGAAATTGCTCACTTCTCATCCCTATATAAGCACTGGTGTGTGTTTGCTCATCTTACCCTTGATCCTGAATTATGGAGCAATTCTCATCACAGTAAGTGATATTTTTCTTTTAATCTATGTGCTATGACTTTTCTGAAATAGATGATCAGCAAATATTAAGAGACAGCAACCTTTAATAGAGTCATGGGAAATGGGCATTATTGTTCAGGTCTTCATTCAGAGTCCATCCCAAATTAACCTTGTGCATTTAGTGCTGAACTGCCTTGTTGAAATTCTGCACTCAAGAGGTATGAAAAATCTTATCCCAATGCCCTCAGGGAAGGAATCCAGGATTTAAACTCATAGTAATGAAAAAGTGCAAAGAAAATTCCATATCAGACTGCTGTGTGTTCAAACTGGCAGTAGTGTTCCAATGCCCACACTGTCTTTGGACTCGCCGACACTGGAGATCACATGTTTAAGTGACATCAAACAAAATACACTATGTATAATGTCCATGCAGCAGATATCATCCATTGCTGAAGACAGGAGTGAATATTTAATATCTTGGGGGGGGGGGAGGGAAAACAGAATGGTACCGATCAAGCTGTTTTCTTGATCCTAGCTTCCCCAGTCTTGTTAGAATTGTACTTGTCTAAGCAAATGTGGACTATTTCATTACAGTCTTTACTTGTGCTTTGCAGAAGAACAGGCTCAGTCAGGGGAGTCAGGAAGTGAGTTATTCATTATGGAAAGCAAACCTTTCAAATAGTCAGGTGGGACAGTAATTATGGCATTAGCACAGTTTGTTGTGATCAATTGTCAACAACTGAATATTGATTGATGGTGGATGATTTGATAATGGTGATATCACTGAATGTCAAAAGGAATTCGGTCTGCCATATTCTTACAAGAGATGATCATTGGAAACAAAGGGATGAAGACAAGAGATGAAGGGTGAGCAGCTTCAAGATCCTGGGCATCACCATCTTAGAAGATTGATTCTGGGCCCAAAAAAATTCATGCCAGCATGAAGAAAGGCATGCCAGCAGCCCTATCTCATTATGACTTTGAGCAGATTTGGTTTGTTACCAAAGATACTAGCAAATATCTACAGATGTGTGCTGACTGGTTGCATCACTGCCTGGTATGGAGGGTCCAATGTGTAGAATTGGAAGAGGCTACCCAGGGTTACAGACTCAGCCAGGATCATCATAGGCACAAGCCGCACCCACCCCCCCAACCCTACTATCGAGGACATTTTTAAAAGGAAGTGCTTCATGAAGGCGACATCCATCATTAAAGGCCCTCGCCTCCCAGGACATGCACTCTTCTTATTACTACCATCAGGGAAGAGATACAATACCCTGAAAACCCAAACTCAATGCTTTAGGATCGACTTCTTCCCCCGCACCATCAGGTTTTGAATGGTCTATGAACCTTATGATTCCACTTTTGCACTATTTATTGATTTATTGTAACTTAAAGTAATTTTGTCTCTTTGCAATTTACTGCTTCTGCAAAACAACAAATTTTCCTAATTCTATAATAAAATAAACCTAATTCTTACCAACATTTATTTAACATGAACGTTACTTGTTTCTGATTAGCTGAAGTCCAAATCTGCCTCAAGTAATGCTGTATGCCATAGAGTTATAGAACACTACAGCCCAGAAGCAGGCCATTTGACCAGTCTAGAATGTGCAAACTATTAATCTGCCTAGCCCCATCAGCTTGCACCTGGATCATTGTCTCCGTACCTCTCCCATCCATTATCCAAATTCCTCTGAAATGTTGAAATTGAACCTGCATCCATCACTTCTGCAGGCAGCTTATTCCACACTCTCAAGACCATTTGTGTGAAAAAGATCCCCTTCATGTTCCCCTTAAACAATTCACCTTTCACTCTTAACACATGGCCTGTAGTTTTAGTCTCAATGAACCTCAGTGGAAAACACCTGCTTGTACTTACCCTATCTATTGCCTTCATAAATTTGTATACCTCTACCAAATCTCCCCTCATTCTTCCACGCTCTTGGGAATAAAGACCTAAACTTTTCAAACTTTCCCCATAACTCAGGTCCTCAAGTCCTGGCATCATCCTTGTAAATTTTCTCTGCATTCTTTCAATCCTTTTGATATCTTTGCTGTAGGTAGGCTACCAAAGCTGCAAACAATACTCCAAATTAGACCTCACCAATGTCTTATATGACTTCAGCAGAACATCCCAACTTCTATACTTAGTACTTTGATTTATGAAGCCAATGAGCCAATATCTTTATTTACAACCATATCTACCTAGTCATATGGAGATACAGCACAGAATTGGGCCTTCCGGCCTACTGAGCCTGCATTGACCATCAACAGTCTACTTGTACTAATTATAACATTAGTTATTTTATGTAATAATTTGTTATTTTCCAAACTTCCAATTTGTCGCAGATATTAAAATTCACCAGTACTCTAGGGGCAATTTACAGTGACTAATTCACCTAGTAATCTTTGGAATACGGAGGAAGCTGGAGCACCTGGAGAGAAACCATACTGTCTAAAGCAAAATGCACGAGCATATAAACTCCAAACAAGCAGCACCAGAAGTTAGAACTGAACTGGGTTTCTGGTGGTGTCAAGGTGCAGTTAATGCCAAAGCTCAAACAGAAATTGGAATTATCGCTCTCTCTGTTGATATTTTAACGTCTCCTAGTTTTCTTACATCTCCTGTACACTCTTGAAGACTGTGTAAGATCATTTCACTGGTGTTCCGTTATTACATCTAATTTTTATATCTAAGTAACTATAATTTTTCATAAGAATTAACAAATTTGAAAAATGCTTTTTAATGCAACGTTGCTACAATATACCTTTAGCAGTAGTTGAAAGGTGAAGACCCACTCTAATGTTTCAAAGTAGTGTCACATACTATTAATATTGTAAGTTATTGCTACATTAAACATGTTAGAGGTTGCATAATTTAAACACTTTTGGCTTCTTTTAATTCACATGAATCCTGAAAATCAGTGGGAGGAAAATGAAGGAAGTTGTTAGCTTCTTTATAATGGCTGGACTTCTACAAGTGTATAGTGCAATCTGTGTGCTTAACAAGATGTCCTCTGAGTGTCCCCATCTGTTCAATCAACAGGAAGAATTTGAATCCATGAATAGTCAAATAAATGAGCGCTATTGGCATTCTCATTATACATGCCAACTGCAGATCAATAAGCCCAACTTCTGTAACAAGGACACCTTTACAAATAATCAAACGGCAAACATTGGGGCTGACTACATCATCAGTCCCAAAAGATGTTGGTGATCTCGGCTATCAAGTTTTATACAGTCATGAATTTCCTTCTGTTGGAATTTGAATGGGAGTTCTCTGTTGGATGATTGGTAGAGCCCTGGGGAACCCTTGTAGAGGAAGTGTCTGTTTGTTTGACCTTTGCTCCTTTTCTAGTAATAGGATTTAAATTTAGAAAAGTCAGTTGCAGCGTCCGTCCAAGATTTCTTCTGAAATTATGGAGGAGATTGAGAGAACCCTGTGGAGGTTTGTCTCTGTCAAGTAAAATGGGAATGGAACTGACATGAATTCTGTTCTTTCCAGTTTATTAATTTCTCCTTTGCACAGCTGCAGGGGCAATAAGAAAAAAATGTGATGATGCTACTACTCAGGTTGATAATAAAAAATTCAAGAAATGGTCCAGCCCCAAATTCCAAACCTAAAAATATATCTTGCTTTCTGAATCAAATAATCTCATTATCCAAAATGTATTATTTAATAGGTATTTATCCAGCAAGCAATTATAATCCAGCCATCACCTTTACAATCCAGCATGATAAAACAAGCAACAAAGTTCTTAAAATTATTAAATTCTCTATTTCTAAGCTGGCAGTTAATTGTTCTTCCTCCCAACTCCTTGAAACTTAGCATAACTTCCCTTCTCCATGCAGCTGATGAATCCAACGGAATGTCAGAGACCAAGACAGTTTGTCACCAGTATCATTGCAGGAGTTGCCAGTCAGCATTGAACTCAATATAGAACTTCCTGAGGGACCCCAGCTCTACAACTATCTTCTGGATTTACTCCCAAAGCCTTCTCCATGAGTGGGTATATACGCAGGGCAGTGGAGGGTTGAGATCAGTTTTCCTTCCCCTAGATGAGCTGCCAATGATGGCTCAAGAGTCTCATCTTCCCAAAGTGATTGGTTTTAAGATGACTTTGCCCCTTCTCTTCTCAGTAGAAATGGTTCCAGTGGGCTAGTAATTAGGGCCACACGTGAATGCCAGAAGCTGTACTTGGCTGTCAGAGGCTAGTTAAGATGCATGCCATTGGGAGCTTTTAATAGGTAGTACATGCTTACCTCCACTATTCCCACCATGGCTATAACAACCTTAGGAACCTCCTTTACTATTTAACTGGGTAAAAAATTATGTATTTAAATGGAATATAGAACAAATTAGAACACCATCAATAGTACTACAGTAAGATAAAACTATGTATTAGTTCCTAATAGTTATCTACAGAGTAATTCATCCAATGTACATTGCTGTGTACTTTTGATTGACTGTAAATTAACAAAATCAGCATACACAGCTAGTGAAGATAATGGATTGCCTTAATACAGTACTTTTGATGACTGCATACTCAATCTTCATTTCTATTGTAACATTCAAAATGATTGCCAATAACTTCAAATTCTTTACCTTTCAGTAGACCAATATTGACTCTTGCCTCTCTCTTACCCTTTCTATAGCTGAAATAAAACCTTTGGCGCACCTTGATATTATTTGTTAACTTACCTTTATATTTAATCTTTTCTCTGTTTATGTTTTTTATAGTTGCCTTCTGTTTCTTTTTAAAAGTGTTCCAATCCTCTATCTTCCCACAAATGTTTGCTATATTACATGCCCTCTCTTCAGCTTTTATACTATCCTTGACTTACCTTGTCAGCCATGGTTGTCTCATCTTCGCTTGAGAATACTTTCTCATCTTTGGGATGTATCTATCCTGCGCCTTATGAACTGACCCCAAAAAATCCAGCCATTGCTATTCTGCCATTATCCCTGCTAGTGTGTCTTCCAATCAACTGTAGCCAGCTCCTCCCTCATACCTCCATAACTTCCTTTACTCCGCTGTAATACTGATACATCTGACTTTATCTTCTCTCTCTTAAACTGCAGGGTGAATTCTATCATATTTTGATCACTGGCTTTGAATAGTTCCATTTCTTTAAGATCCTTAATCAAATCTAGTTCATTACACAACACTCAAACCATAATTGCTTTTCCCCTGTTGGGTTCAACCACAAGCTGCTCTAAAAAGCCATTTGATAGGCATTCTACTGTGATGGGGTCCTGAAGTAACCCTATGAACTGTGCTTTGGGGGAGGGAGGGAGGGAGGGAGGGAGAGAGAGAGAGAGAGAGAGAGAGAGAGAGAGAGAGAGAGAGAGAGATTTAACACTGACTTTTTTTTAAAAGAGAGAGAGGCGAAAACTGCTCGCAGCATCTTTATACTTTCTCCAAGGACGCCACCTGCTTGGAAATTCTTATAGACAGAGAAGGGAGGAGCTGTTTGAGTGACAGCTGGTATTCAGCACAGTGAGATAAATAGAAGATCAGATTATAAACGGACAGACACATAGTTTTGGACACTGAACGAGCTTTGTTGTGCCCACAGGAAAAGTAGGTTTTGGAGGATCGTTCAGGCGGATCGATCAGTGACTCTCGCAGTGTGAACAGGGCATGACGGTGAGGAGTTGTTTGTGTGTCTAACCCTCGCCTGGGTTGATAATTCCACTACAGAAGAATGGTCCCCTTTGTTGTGGTCACAGTCAGTGACTTCTAAAGGGTTTTGGAGGACAGTGGGATGATTGACGGCGTCAGCTCACCTGAAGACACAAATCTCTCCCTCCGTCTCTCTCCATCACTGTTCAACTCAATACCACAAACTGAACTGACCTTTACTCATCTTCGTAAGACAATCTATTTACCCCGAGACTCGAAGATGCTTGATTTTCATATATTTCCACACTTATATATATATATATAAAGGGAGGGGTTGATAGGAAGCTGCAAGCCATGACAGCAATTATTGTAGGCCTTTGAAAGGAAGCTCTCCAAGTACGCAGGACTGGTCAGCAACTGTCAGCAGGCTGGATGGAGAGCGAGGTGTCTCCCAGTGGAGGTTGGTTGTAGGGGATTCGCAGCCTGTTCTTTAGTTAGAGCCGTCAGCATTTTGGGCATCGAGGGATAGAGGAAGAGGAGAGCCATCCGCAGTACCACCGATGCGGCAGAGAGGGCCTCAAGATGGCTGTGGCTCAAAAGAGGGGAGCCATGGAGTCATAAGTAGCTAGCCATCTGGACACAAGCTGGGGTCTGATCAGCCCCGGGTGGGTCACCTGGAGGAGGTTGTATGATGTTGAAAGACCCGAAACACCCGATGATTCCAGGAACATCATTGAAGATGTGTCCAGAAGCATCAATAGATGTATGTACACAGCAGTATATATATATTCATTGCTCACCTGTTTGATTTATCTACATTCATATTACTGTATTGCGTAGTTTCTAATAAATACTATTAGTTAATAGCAATATTGGACTCCAAAGTGTTTTCCATTTCTGCTGGTTCTTTAACCCTGCACAGGGTATGTGACACTACAAATTTCCTCTCTTGGTATCCAGCACCAACCTGATTTTCCCTATCAACCTGCATATTGTAATTCCCCGTGACTACCATAACATTGCCCTTATTACATGCCTTTACTATATCCCATTGAAATTTATGCCCTACATCATGTCTATCGTTCAAGGGCCTGTATGTAACACCCATCAAGATCTTTTTACCCTGGCAGTTGCTTAATTCTACCCACAGGATCCCGTGTCACCTTTTTCTAAGTATGTGGATCCATTTTTTACCAATTGAGCCACCCATCCCCTCTTCATACCTGCCTGTCCTTTTAATACAAGGTGTATCCTTCAAGCTCCCAATTATCGCCTTCTTTCAGCCACGAGTCAGTGATGCCCACAATGTCATACTTGGCAATCTGTAACTGTGCTACGACATCATCTACGTCATTCCTTTGATACCTTTGCTGCATAAATTAGATTAATTTATGTAAAGATTTTTTATATTTCTTCACAGGATATGGGAATTGTTAGCAGGACCAGTATTTATTAGCAGATATTATAACTGGTAATGTTATCAAATGTTATCCCATTTGGCAAGGTTGAGACTTACAGTTCTTCAAAATTATTTTCTCACTCACTCAATTATACCTTAGTGAAGAATACTAATTTGTTTATCTCATGGAAGTTAATCCAAAGAAAATTGAAGATTTACTCTAATGCCAGATATTGTATCTTTTTATATTTGAGTTGGACAATGCTTTACAAAGTTAGATCGTAGACATACTGAGATCAAATAGAGGCAATGCACCTGTGTTGGCTTCTACAGCAAAGTCAAGATAATATTTAATTGAAGACATATTGTTGTATTCATTGTGTTATTCAGCTTATTAAAAGTGCATTATTGTACTCATCAAAGTCAGCAGTTTCGGTGTTGGACAGTTTTAATATTTCTGTATATTTGTCAGCCAGTGGCAGAATCTAGCATTCCAGGTGTGAATGTATTTGAACTGAGTAAAGACATCCCTCCAGTGCCCCAGTAAAGCACTCATTAACATTTTTCCTATTGCAGATGTTGGCAGTATTTTCAAATTTGCTTCTGCAAATAAAAGTTGACACTAAGTTAACTGTTAATTTGAACTCTAACACTTTCCTGCACTGTGCTCCATTTGTCATTTCTTTGCCTATTCTCCTAATCTGTCTGAGTCATTCTGCCGACTTCCTGCTTCCTCATTACCTGCTGCCCCTCCACCTATCTTTGTGACATCCAAAAATTTGGTCACAAATCCATCATCCAGGTCATTATTATATAACATGGAAAGTAGTGGATTTGTCAGGCAGGATTTTCCCTTAAGGAAACCATGCTGACTTTGACCTATTTTACCATTTGCCTCCATGTATCGCAAAACCTCAGCATTAATAAAGTAAACAAAGATCTTATCAACCACTGAAGTCAGGCTAACTGGCCTATAATTTCCTGTGTTTGCGTCCCTCCTTTTTCAAGAGTAAAATGGCATTTACAATTTCCCAGTCCTATGGAACCATTCCCGAATCTAGTGATTCTTAAAAGATAATTACAGCCTCCACAATCTCTTCAGCTACCTCCTTCAGAACGCTAGGGTGGAGAAAATCGAGTCCAGGTGATTTATCCAACTTCAGGCCTTTCGTCTTTTGAATCACCCTCTCCTAATGATGATACTCATTTCTGCCCTCTGAATCTCTTGAAGTTCTGGCATTCTGCAACTGTATTCCACAGTGAAGACTGAAGCAAAATACTTACTCAGTTCTTCTACCAATTTTTGCACCTGATTACTACTTCTCCATTGCCATTTTCCAGAAGTCAGATGTCCCCTCTTGGCTCTCTTTTACTCTTCATATATCTAAGAATACTTGTGGTATCCTCTTGTATTATTGGTTAGCTTACCTCCATCTTTTCTCTCCATGCTGTTTCAGATGCCTTCTGGTGATTTTTAAAAGCTTCCCAATATGTTTGCACTGTTGTTCTTATGCTGCCTTTGGCTTCTCTTGTCAGCCACAGTTGCCTCATCTCCTCTGTAGAATGCTGCTTCTTCTTTGGGATGTACAATTGCTGCTGCTTCCCATTTACTCCCAGAAGCACGAGCCATTGCTGCTCAACCGTCATCCCTGCTGGTATCCTCTTCCAGCCAAGCTTCTCTCTCATACCTCTGTAGTTACTTTTACTCAACTGTGATACCAGTACATCTAATTTAGGTAGGTTCTCCTTCTCAAACTCCAGGATGAAATGTATCACACTGTTCCCACTCCCATTTACACAGTCAGTAAGAATCTCAGACCTGCTAGTTAATCTAATGGATGTGACTGCCTCTGAAACACAGAGTTCAGGTAATTCTCTACTTCTCTGATGCATCATGGTGATTCAAGGTCACTAGCATTAAGACTGAATTCCTCAAGCAATATGACTTGCTGATGATGTGTCACCAGGAATCTCAATGGGGTCCATCAGCATCGATATCATGCAGTTATGGCACATCACCTGATTTTGCATCCCAGCTTTATTTAGTTATAATTTGGTGTCCCTTTATGTAATTACCTATAAAAATACTTTACCTATTCTTACACTCTACTCATCTGTACCTCTTTGCCAAAGCTTCAGATTCCCACTCCTGCACAGGCCCACTCACACAGTGACCTTTCCAATTTATGCCATCATCCTCTTATAGGCTTAGTTGCCACAGACTTAGCCAATTACACAATTTAAACAAGAAGCTATTTGCTCATCCTCTCAGATACTTCGACTATTGTAATTGGAGAGAAACAAATTCCGACTGAAGAAACAACTTTTTAAAAGTTGCTAGCTCTTCTCTTCTGCTGCTCTGGCTGCTGCAGCTGGATAAAAATATAAGCCTATCACCACGACTTACACCATTCACCTTATCACAGCATCTGCCTTAAGCTAGGAATTGGCATTTTTGATATCTTTCAGGATATAATTCATTGTCTGTTCTTTGCTTAGTCTCTCAGTTCCTCCTTCCTCTGATCTCATTTTCATATTGAAACTGCTGAATAGAAAGGTATTGTTCTCCCCTTAGTATTGCAAAATGCATGACAATCATTATTAGACAGTCCCATAAATCTTGCAATTGGTAAGTTTATACTATTGCATTTTATTTCAGTGGCATGAAGAGTGTTTTCTTGGGAAAAATGTAAAATAAAATAACAGAGAGAACGTATGTGTTCTTTTTTTAGTGTGGAGTTCTGTGCATAAGATTCAATTTAGCCATTGTGTTGTTTACAGATGGAGGCCAGACAAGGCACTTAGCTGGAGAAATTGTCACTGAGAGTTCTCCAACTGGTTCTTGGTTCAGCAAAGATGGCCCAACATAAGCATCTCTGGTACCTTTCCTTTTTTGATCTTCATCATTAAAGGTGAATATCCTTTTTCCCAATGTCATGTTTTGAGTCATACTGATCGTGGAACCTGGGTAGACTTACATGGCAAAATGCATCTCTGTTCAGCTCTTTTAAGCACTGATTAAAGATGCCAGTATTTAAGCCACCAATGGGTCTGTTGCTTGGATGCTGCTGTTTGTGGTGTCAAACATTAGGAACAAATGAGTTACCAGCGGCCATTCAGAAACCTTTTGTTCAATCCTGTTTGTTAAAACAATTGGCCAAGTGGGTGAACATGTGGTAAGATTTTTTTTTTTTGGCATTTAGTATACTAATCCTGAAGTGGCACACATCTAAACAGAAAACAAATACAATAATATTGTTAGGGGTGCAGATTAATAAATGAAAGCATTTAGTTGAAACTCTTTGCTATGCTGAACCTAATATTTGAGGGATTATGGAGCATGAAGAAAGCACAACAAGCGTGAGGTATTTTTGTTCAGTACATAACATATGGTCAGTAGATTAATTGGTTGCATGAGTGTTGTTTGATGGCACAGGCTGATTGGGCAGGATGGGCCTGTCACTGTGCTGTATCTCTAAATATATAAAATAATTCAAAGAGTTCTACAGAGATGGAGATGATAGAATGATTTTCTTTGTTGCTATGTCATGTGGAAACTCCAAACACTTTCTACTTAAATCTAGTAGGTCACCCCACTGCAAGAGGTGGGAAGGCAGCAAGTCATGTGAATGTAAGAGATAGAAGGTCTTGCTGTGGATACTATCAGCCTTGGAAAGTCTGTTCAAGATAACCAAATAACTGTCACAGATCAGAGTATTTTGCACTGGTTTGCAAGTACATGAAAAATATACAGTAGTTGCTGTTCATGGTGTTAGCTTTCATTTGCCTTCAACTGTGGTGCACTGCAGAAATTGAAAATGAGGGAATGGAAACAAGGATTTTGAATAACATCTATTACACATCCAAAGAGAATGATAAAGACAATGCATTTCTAATTTCCTTATATATTAAGGCAGATACAACGACAGTAATATGGATACTGCTGCAAATCTGTCTGTTGTAGGGTATGCTGAACTTAACATTTGAAGGATTATGAGTTGAAGGCAGCACAATAAATGTGTAAACTAGAGAAAATCTTCAGATGCTGGAAATCCAAGCAACATACAAAAAATACTGGAGGAACTCAGGAGGTCAGCCAGATTCTACTGAAGAAAGTACAGTTGATGTTGTGGCCAAGGTACCACACAATAAATGTGTGGTATTTGTATTCAATGCATAATTCCAAGAGGTCCACAGAAATGTTGATGGCAGAATGATTTACTTGTTGCTATGTCATGTGGAAAATCCAAATACCTTTTACCTAAATCCAGTAGGTCACCTGATTGCAAGAGGTGGGAGGGTTGTGAGTCCTGTGAAGGTCTTGCTGTCAACCTTGGAAAGCCTGTTCAAAATAACCAAGTCACTGAAACAGAGTGAGATGAACTGGAATGCCAGTCGAAATGGGCGAGTACAGCTACTTATTGTGGTTATAGACCATGAGTATATAGTAGAGACACTGAAAATTGATTGCATTGAGTAAATAGGGTTGAAGAGCCGTGTTTTTGACAGGTTCATAGAACTTTGCAGTGAAGAAATTAAAGAGCCATTCATGATTTAGGATTCAGGGCACTTTCGGAATTGAGCGCTGCTCAGGTACACAGGGAAGACAAATACAGGTCAGAGACATTGCCAGACCAGAGTTAAAAAATTGCAGTTCCATTTAATTGGTTATCAAAAACAAAATGACTGCCTTTCAACAAATGGGAAAGTAAAAGAAAGCACGATCTAGAATGAGAATGTTGTGAATCTAAGCTGACCTCTCCACCATATAATAGTGGCAAGAAATATGAAACCTTGCATTAAAGCAGAGCTGAGAAGTTAGATGCAAGATCTTCTTTTCAGGAGGTAAGCAAATGATTTGATCAGAATATGCAAATGATCCCTGCAGGAGATATTAAGGAATTATTGGGTGGTATAGTATCAAGGGGTGTGGTGAATGGGAATGTGCTCTTACCAGAAATGGGTTGTAATGCAGTTGAACATTATCAACAATAATATGCAAAGGATGTATTGAATGTGCTGCTTGGAAGTTGTGATATTTACATTGTCTGCCTGTAACAGCTAGATATTTTCAATTTTGTTGTGGGATAGCAAGTGAAGTCACTGTTTGCACTTTGTTGGCAGCAACTAATCCTGCAGACTGCAATTACAGAAGGACCTGTATAGAGTCTCCACAAGGCAAGACAGTGAGCTAACCAGGGAATTAGATGAGAGTGAGATATCCAGAGAAGAGTAAAGAGACTGTGTAGTCTAAGTCCAAAGCACCACTTAGACGATGACTTAGCATTTTCAGAGCAATGAAGCACTTCGCAAACCATGATGGCAAATTAGAGTTCATGATTCATTTGAACATTAATGGAAAGCCAGTTTACAAGCCATTGCTGAGCCTTTAGACACTCACATAGATCAGCAAAATGCTCAGCATGCAACACTAGCAGGGTCATTTTAATTGAAATGGGCACAGATAATGTTGGTGGAACTTAGGCATCTTGAGGTTCAGAGAAGTGCTTATGTCTACAAGTCCAATATTATATAGATGGTTGTTGGAGCACCTCAATCAACTATAGATTAAGTTGAATTTCATTAAATATAGTTGAGATGACCTTAAGTGAGGACTGCATTGCAATATGGAAACAATATGGAGCCAGGAAGATGTCAAGGCAGGTATGGACTTACATTTCCCTGGCTAATGCACTGTACAACATAACAAATTTAAAAAAAAATCATGCCAGGGATTAAACCTTTGGTAATGGGAACTGGAAAACAAGATTATTTTGTGATGTCAAAAGACATATCAGAAAACAAGGAGGGAGGAAAGTCAAAGCATCCACTGTCTTTAGGAAACAACACACATCAAAGTTGCTGGTGAATGCAGCAGGCCAAGCAGCATCAATAGGAAGAGGCGCAGTCGACGTTTCAGGCCGTTCCTGACGAAGGGTCTCGGCCTGAAACGTCGACTGCGCCTCTTCCTATAGATGCTGCTTGGCCTGCTGCGTTCACCAGCAACTTTGATGTGGGTTGCTTGAATTTCCAGCATCTGCAGAACTCCTGTTGTTTACTGTCTTTAGGAAGTCAGATTGGATTTCGGGTTGTAGTTTGATAACAGCGCAGAGGCAAAAATATAAAATATCCTTTAAAAAACAACTATAAATTGTTGTAAATTAGTTTATGGCATCCAATACTTCCCAAATTCAAGATGTAGTTTTTCAAAGTTCATAATTGGGAAGATAATTTGGGGAGCCGGTATTTCAGGATATCATGTACAGCTTATGATGAAAAATCATAGACATGAATCTATGTGAATTTATATCTGGTCAAATGTTTAATAAATGGGTATATTTGCCTCTGTAAATAATTACTAAATTGTATAGTATCATACATTTACAGTTAACTGATTGTTTAATGTAACACACATAAATAATTAATGTTTGACATAGATTTATCTTTTTCATAAAGGGGAAAGATTTAATTATTTATTGCAATACAGTGTGGAGTAGGCCCTTCTGGCCCTTCAAGCCAGCTGCCCAGCAATTTAATATCTGGGAAACTTATAATGTCCAATTGGCCTACCAACTGGTACGTCTTTGGACTGTGTGAGGAAACTGGAGCATCTGGAGGAAGCCCACACAGTCACAGGGAGAATGTACAAACGGCTTACAAGCAGCAGCAGGAATTGAACAGGTCACCTGTACTATAAAGTGTTGTCCTAACCACTGCCACCAAGACATTTGGTGCACGTCTGTAATCAGCACTGCAGCTACTCGGAGTTTACCTCCCCTTAGAAAACAATATTTTCTTGGTAGCTCTGTTTCTGTTAGTTACCTTTGAAAGAAGGAACATTATACAGCTCATAGATGTTAAAATAGTTTTTAACAGAAGGCAAAGCAGGGGTTGGGATTTGACTCCTATTAATGCTACAAAGGCATTGTGACAATTTTTAAAATAAGTAAACCAATTAATTTTTAAATAAAAATGTTGAAAGTATATTCAAGCACATTAATTACATTCAAATGAAATATAATTAAATAAGTAAAATATACTTCTTGATCACCAAAGCTCGATGAATAAGGACACTGTTCCAATTCCAGATCCAGTTAGCACAGTTTTAGAAAGGCAGAGTCCTCAGCTTAATGCTTGGAAAATCCAGCACAGCCAATCCCTGCTATTGGACTCCATTACCTGGGAGTGATCATGCACATACGTTCCTTTCATTTGAATGCTGCCTGCCACAGCTAGTTTGATACATGCCAGTGATGTTTGGGTCCTCAGATACCTAGTGGTTATGGAGATCAGATAGGGGTCAGATGCAACACATTTCTGTCATTGCCTTTCATAGCTTATACTGTAAGCTGTATTTACATGAATTGTAGCTTCAGAATGATAATAAAAAAGACCATTCCTTCTTTAACCTTTTTACTCTTGCAAACAATACAAGGACTACTTCATTTAGATGTTATTTTCAAAATAATAGGAGTGGTGACCAAACTCAAAGACTTAAGTTCTTGTTTCAAAAAAAAAGTCATTCAGATTAGAATGCACAAATACAGGAGAATTCCTGCAGTGCTGTTTTTACAATGGGACTATAAATTCAGAATAAAATAGTGTAAAGTTTGCACCAACAATGTATAAATCTCTACTCACACTGGTATGTTAGAATATTGAAAATAAAGTGTAAGAAAATATGCCAAGTGCCATTTGTCCAGTTCTTGTTTAAATGCTGCAGATCCCTTTTTAAAATGTTTGTCAGAGTGTGGTTATCTCCATCACACATTTTATTTGGATAAACTCAGACAGTTAAAATAAGAAAATATGACGTGCACTTATAGGTATCCCTATGGACTAGATTCTGATATTAAAATGAAGCTCTTTTTATGACAAGTACTCTTTAAGGCTCTGACACACTGTATATTCTGCACAAGGGAGAAGTGAAAGCTAGCTCCATCTATTCCTGACTTTCCAATTCCTATAATATCCAAACTCCCATACCACTGGAATTAATAACTATAAAACCAACCTCACTAAAGGCAAGATAACTATGAAGTGTTTTAAAATTAATTCCTTTAGATGTATTATTGCGGCTGAAAGATTGATGGATTCAGCCAATAGGCTTCCTTTTTCAAACATGAGAAATTGTGCAGATGCTGGAAATCCAAAACAGCACACACGAAATACTGGAGGAACTCAGCAGATCAGGCAGCATCCATGGAAAAGAGTAAACAGTTGACTTTTCAGGACAAAGAAGGAAAGGGAAAG